>NW_026561598.1:0-16426 GCF_028858705.1 Grus americana
GGCGGAGTTTCTGTGAGGGGCGGAGTTTCTGTGAGGGGCGGGCTTGCTTGCTTCAGGGGCGGAGTTTCTGTGAGGGGCGGAGTTTCTGTGAGGGGCGGGGCTTGGCTTGCTTCAGGGGCGGAGTTTTCTGTGAGGGGCGGGGCTTGGCATGCATCAGGGGCGGAGTTTGCATGAGGGGCGGGCTGGGCGTGCATCAGGGCAGAGTTTGCTTCAGGCACGGGGCTTGTTTGGCATGCATCAGGGGCGGAGCCAAGAAGCATCACTTTTGGATCCCGGGGATGCGAGCAATGTGACCTTGTTGAATACGTTAATACCCCCCAACACACCTCCTCCCCTGCCCCTCGCCCCCCGCAAAGGAAGCACCAACGCAGCCGGCACGGCAAAAGAGACCGCAAGCGTTTATTCAGTCACACACAGAGCCGGTTCCGGGAGAGAGACTCCGCACCGGGGCTCGGGGCCCGGCCCTGGGGCACCTCGGCTGTCCTACCCAGAGCCACGCTCGCCAGTCCGGCGTGGAACAGACACACGGTCGGTCCGTCAGGCTGCTGGAGAGCTGGGCTGCTATGTGCAGGCTGCCGCCAAAACCGAGGAGCCAGCTGCAGGACGCTAGAAGAGAGGAGAAAAGGGGCAGCCAGCTGGATGGGGGGGGGGGGGGGGCGGCGAGCGAGAAAGCACGAGGCAAGGAAAGGGACGGCGAGTGAAGGACGGGGACAGGGAGCCTGACAGAGAGGGAGGGAAGAAGCGGCAGGAAGAGAGGCAGCGGGACGGCGACCGACAAACCAGGACGGGGAGCGGGACAGAGAGGCAGAAACGACCCTGGGCGGGCAGCGCCACGGCGAGGGAGGAAAAGAGAATAAGGGCAGGGAGCCGGACCGAGAGGTACGGCGAGGGACAGCGGCACGGGGAGCAGGACAGAGCAACAGAGAATAAAAAAAGGAAGCGGGAGCGTGAGAGAACCGGGCTGGGGCAGGGAGAAGGGAGAAAAGGAGAGAGCAACAGAGGGAAAGAGGACCGGGGAGCGGGACGCTGGGGCAGAGTGAGAAAAAGAGGGGCAGGGAGCAGGACAGAGGGGCAGAGGAAGAGACAGAGAGACAAAAGAGGGAGACGAGGACTGGGCAGAGGGGAGAGAAAGACGGGGGCAAGGAGCAGAGACACAAAGGTGCCAGGAAAAGGACGGTCAGATGGAGCGAGAAACAGGGTCGGGGAGCAGGACAAAAGGACAAAGAAAAAGGCGAGAAAGGAAGGATAAAGGTGGGACAGGGAACGGGACATACGCAGCGAAACAAAGCAGAACAGAGAAGAGAGGACAGGGATTGAGGAACACAGAGACGCACGCAGGCTGGTACACAGAGACGGCGAAGGTAAGCAAAACCAGCGACAGGCAGGAGGACCTGGTTCTGACAACCCATCGCTCCCGGTGTCGCTTCCATGGCCTCAAAAAATGAGACGTGCCGCAAGACAAGAGAATGGGAGAGTGAAAGCAAAGGCACGGGAAACTTAACGCTCTTAGTAATTTCACTGAGCATCACAGCTTACAGTTACTCAATGTCTTCCGGTGTCACAGGGTGAGGTACAACTGATTTCGTCTCCATATCTCTGGACAGAGCTTTTCTCATATCTGGGGGGGGGGGGGGGGGGGGAAGAAAAAAAAAAAAAGATATTCTAAGACGACAGTCCTTGCACAAAGCCACGTTCAGCGAATTCTCTATTACAATAAGGTCGTTTCTAACCCAGAAGATTTCACAGAATCATAGAGTATCTCAAGTTGGAAGGGACCCATACGGATCGCCGAGACCAAGCCCCCGCTCCACGCGGGACTACCTAAAACTAAACCGTGCGACTAAGAGCATCGTTCAGACGCTCCTTGAACTCCTGACAGGCTCGGTGGCTGCGACCGCTTCCCTGGGGAGCCTGTTCCGCGTGACTGAACCGACCGCCCTCTCAGTGAAAAGCCTTTTCCCACGTCCGGTCTGAACTTGCCCTGACGCAGCTTCGTCCCGTTTCCTCGGGTCCTAGTGCCGGTCACCGGAGAGAGCGGAGGTCAGCGCCTCCCCCTCCGCCGTCCCCTCGAGGAAGGTGTAGACTGCGATGAGGTCACCCCTCGGCCTTCCCTTCTCCAAGCTGAACAAACCAAGTGACCTCAGCCGCTCCCCCTAAGTCTCGCCTCGGAGACCTCTCGCCATCTCGGTCGCCCTCCTCCGCGCACGCTCCCAGAGCGTTGTTCGGCGGCACCGCTCTCGACTGGAACCTAACGCTGCACGTAACTCAACTGAGCGGAAAGGAAATGACGGGCTAAAGGGACAAATACACGATTTAAGGCAGCCGCAACGATGGCAGATGTCTGTCCGTAGCCCTTCTATTTATTTCACAGCGCTCCTGCGTATCAAACGAACGGTACCAGAGCAGAAAAGGTATACGGCGTGGCCACGTTACCCCTCGGGGAGGACGGCGAAAGGAGAGAAGATCTAGAAAGAGGAAGCAGCTGGTACTTCGCTTTTGGTAACAGAATTAACATCAACACGTTCCTTCCCTTTGAAATTGAAAACGCCACCCAATTCTCTGCCACTGTTGACCACCGACACTTGTAAATTTCTAGTGAAACAGCTGAGGAAAACAAAGTTTCAGGTCCCTGGCTAGGGGAAGAAACCAGGCAAGCGCCGCCGTTCCTTCCCCCGACAACACTAGCAAAAAAACCAGCCGCTGGGGGCGAGCGTTCCTCCGAAAGAAAAATCAGGTGAGAAACCGCATTTTTATTTTCAGCTTACCTACAGGATAAATGTCTTTGTAGTTGCTACAAAACGTGTAAACTGCACAAAGATTAAGTTTTGTAACCGATCTAAGGTTCAGTACGAAAAACTACCTAAAGGAGTACGCAAAGTCCCACTCATCAACAATTATCTGACCCTGTTTCATATTAAAAAAAAAAAAAAAAAAAAAAAAGTAGTAATGCTAATCACACAGACAAGCCCAGGAACCCTCAACATGAGAATCTTTCCGTTCAGCCGGAGGCAGAACGAGTACTTACCACGGGCATCCTCATCTGGCTCTCCGCTGCTAGCAGAGCGGCACGCCAACGCTGTCCGGTACACGCCGTAGTACGCCTAGTTGCTTCTACGTATTTACCGCCGCCTGATTTGATACTCTCACAAAGAGATCGACGAAAAAGCCACCCTTTCTTTGAAAAAATAAAAACCAAAACCACACAGTTAAGGAACGGTAGGCGAACGTATTTCTAAATCATAACCCACGGCTTGCAGGCAGACCAAGAGCAGCTCTGACGATGCGGTACGCTCATCAAACATCTTTCACGCAGGAATAACAGATGTACTCCTTTACCACGGGACGCAGCCGGCACAGGGACAAATTTCATGCTTTTTTGTCACACGACCGTCCTTCTGCACCAGCCAGTGGGTTCAGAATTAAGGACAGGACAGGCTAAACGCTCACACGAGCCTCCTATCCGTAAGAAACTATTAAAAATAGAAAAAAAAAACTTCCACGTTTTAGATCGCGTTGCCTTAGGGACTGCCTCCTTCAAAGCCTGCCTGTTGGGGGGGGGGTGGGGGGGGGGGCGCGTGTGCGCGCACGCACGCGCGTGAGGCGTGGAAATCGGTCGCAGAATTCAGTTGCCTAACGAGAGACGGCCCTTCTCCTCGCAAGGCAAACGTTTCAAAACGTCGTACTCTTTTCCGATTTTACCGGCTGGTACTGGGGTTGCCCTACCAGCATGAGTTGGGGACCCGTCCCTCTGGGTCCGTGCGACGCCAAATTAAATATTCTGCAAGTAACCGAGCAGGAGATGGAAAGTAAGCTAAGATACTCTCTGCCGTACAACGTTTGTTCGCCATCGTCCCCGAGGGAATCGCACACACAAAGCCACGCTTGCCGAACCGGTACGTCGGGAGGCCCTACGGGAAACGGCGCTGACGTTTCGCCAAGCTCTTCTCCTGTCAAGAAGAGGACCTTTTCTGCGGCATCCCTATTGGCGTTCGGCCTGCTTTCGGCTCATTCTGGCAGGTCAGCTTTCAGAGAAAGCCTGAGATTTCAAACCGCCAAGCAACATTCACATTCTTGCTCTCTGACTACGGGGAATTTCAGCGAATCGGAACGCTACTTGGAGCCACGTTCCGGGTCTGTTTCGCCGCAAACCAAATATCTAAGCCACGGACCGGGCGCCCGTAGAAAAATTACTTTAAAAGATTAAAGACAAGCACAGTACTCACTTTTCTGAAATTTCTTCCGGTAGCGCCATCAATTTAGCGGCCGAACCCAGCCGTCGAAATTCCGGTGCAACGGAGCGAGCAGGAACGCGTCCGTGCCGCTCTTCCCTGGCCACGGAGCCTTCCGCTCTACCCGTTACTGCGAACGTACGGAGCATCGGCGCAGCAGCACCTGTGGAATAACGCACCGCCCACAGCTATACAGAAGAAGAATCCGAGACGACGGTAGAAGACCCCAGACCAAAAGTCACCGCGGGACTAAGGGACGCGCGGACAGCGCGCGAGGGGCGGGTGTCCGGGACCCAAGCGTGGATCGGCCCGGGATTTCTTTGTTCGGTGTCCCTCTCTTTGGAGGCGCCCCGCCCGGGCCGATCCCGCTGCTGCACCTTTCAGTTACGTTAATTATTTTACAAAATCCGACACCCGGAGACTGCTGCCGGAAGCCTCGGGTCGAGCCCGAAGGAGGAGGAGGAGGAAGCGCGCCCGAGAAGAAGCGTTGCGCGCGACACCGTGAACGGGGTGCGAACGCTGGGGCGGCAGCTGCTCCTCCTCAAACAGAGACAGAGAGAGAAAGAAGAGGGGGAAAGCCACAGGGTACAGAGGGCGGAAGTGGAAAAGAGGGGCCGGGAGCCGGACAGAGGGAGGTGGAGAAAGAGGCCGTCGGAAGGGAAGGGACGGGCTGCGGGGCAGAGGGGGACTTGCCAGCGCCAGGTTCGCGGTTCCACCCGATAATCGTAAAGGTCTCTGCCAACCTCGACGATTCGGTCGCTTTAAAAAACAATCGGGATCTCGAGGCGGACCGAGGGAGAGACGGAGAATATAAAAACGGTCGCGGCTAAGAGGGCAGAGAGGGAGGAATCGCGAGACAGGGAGAGGCAAGCCGGGCAGGGGAAAAAGTCCCGACAGGCTTCTGCAGCGACAGGGAGGAATTGAAGATTCGAGAGAGGGAGCTGGACAGAGAGAGAGACGGGGAAAGGTAAGACGGTGGCGAGCTACCGGGCAGAGAAGCAGAGTTTAATGCCGGGGACCGGGAGAGGGACAGAGAGGGAAGGAGAAAGGAACGAAGGGACGGGCTGCGGGGCAGACAGGGAGGAAGGAAGGAAGAAAGAAAGAGGGACAGGGAGCCAGACGAACCGCGACGGGGAAAGAAAAAGGTACCGACGGGCTAGGAGGCAGAGAGGGGAGACTTTAGAAAAACAGGGACGGGGAGCGAGACGGAGCCAGAAAAAAAGGAACCATAGCGACGGGTGCCGGGACAGAGAGGCGGGCCTTCAAAACGAGGGGCAGGGAAGAGGCTCAAGAGGGACGGAGAAAGAGAGAGACTCACGACGACTCGCTACGGAGCCGAGAAGGAAGACCTCGAACAACAGGAACGAGGAGCCGCACAGAGAGAGCCAGAGACGGCAGAAATACCGACGGGCTACAGGACCGAGGGGGAGGAATGCAGAAACAGTGGCTGGGGGCCGGACAGAGAGACAGGGAGAGAGAGAAGGAAACAATAGCCACGGGCTACGGGGCAGAGAGAGCGAGGACCTAAAAAAGGTGGGGACAGGCAGCCCGTCAGAGCGAGATGGAAAAAGAACATAGCGGGGAGCAGAAAGCAAAACACGGGCGGGTGGGAAAGCGAGGGGGGCAGAGGAGGGCCCGCGACGCAGAGGAGAGGCGATGGGGCCCCGCGGGCCCAGGACTCACCGCAGCTCTGGCTCTCGGCGCTGCCGGGAGAGCTTGCCAGCGCAGACGCTTCTTTCTCCTGCTCTCCGCCTTTCCTTTGCTGTCACTCCGGTCGCTCGGCTGTCCTCCGCCTAAGAGAATACACGGGTGTCTTACAGCTCCGAGGAGACGAGTCTGCCTAGATGAGTAGCCTGCCTCCCTCCCTCGGTACGCGGCCGCACCGTGCTTTGGATTACGCGTGGCGACCCTGCGGTGCCCGTCGGCAGCCTGACCTGCCGCGGAGCGCAACGAGGGATCTTTCCTCACCCGGCGAGGCAGGCGCTCTCTTGCCTGCAGCGGGAGGCAGCTGCCGGCCGGAGAGCCTTCCATCTCTTCTTCTTCTTCTTCACCTTTCTCTGGCCATTCCAGCTTCCCTTAGGGCAGCTCCTGTCCACGGCCGGTAAGCGCTCCGCCGCCTGTCCCTTTTCGCCCCCACGCCACGAGGCGAGCCAGGCCAGGCACAGGCGAGGCGGGTGCAGTCGACGGCATCCCCAAGGGAGGGACGGGCAACCACGTCCTCAGCGCGGCCTGGGAGAGGGAAAGAAAAAGCAGTGGCCGTTACTACCGGAGGTCGGCCCTGGCCGGGACCCTCCTCCTTCTGCAGGGGCTTCCGGAGACGCCGCTCTTTCCGCGCTGCTGCCGCTGCCGCGCCGCCAGCACCCCCGTTCAGGAAGAAAGCGGCACAGGCGAGGGCCAGCTTGCCGCCTTCACGCCAGGGCTCGGGGGCGGCCTGGGGCTGCCGGACAGGCTTCCGGAGAGTCCGACCGGTAGCGCTCGTCTCGGGACACCGGGCAACGCTCACCGCGCGCGCGCGCGCTCTCGTAGCACGGCCGCACCGCTGCTCGGGAGCGGCTGGAAGCCTGCAGAAAACCACTCGAAACCGGCAAAAAAACCCCAACCTCGCGCTCCTGCGAGAGCAAGTCGGGCTGTCCGGCAGCCACGTCCGCGAAAACGACGCCTCCCGGCACGCACTGGCAAGCGCCGCGTGGCAGCCATTAGAGTGCCGTAAGACTACACTTCCCGGCGTGCTCCGGGGAGCCAATATGGCCGACCAGCAGCCGCGTGCCCCAAGACTGCAACTGCGGCGTGCCGCGGGAGGCAGCCTTCCACGCTTCCTGACCCTGCGGGGACACCGTCCCGTGCCCTCACCCCAAAGCCGACTCACCCGAAAGCCCCGCCGAGCCGCGACGGCAGCCCCGAGCTCCGCAGCGCGGCTCCGGGCTGGCCCCCCCCCCCGCCCCCGCCCCCTCAGCCCTCAGCCACCTCCGAAAGGCGCGGACGCCCGCCGGCTCCGGGCAGCCCCGCCGCGCGGCTCCGGACGGTCTCCCCGCCCGGTTCCGACACGGCGCGCACCCCCCCACCCGCCGCACGGCTCCGGGCAGCCCCCCTCCCCTCTGTGACACGGACCCCGCCGCCCCCCCCCCGCCTCTCCTCGGAGGCGGCACCGCTGCCGCCGCCCTCCTCGGGGCTTTCCCCGGGACCCGCCGGTCCGTCCCGCTGCCCCGCTCACCTTCTCCCTCCGTGCAGCCGCAGCCCGGCGACGCCTCCGCTCCTCCCTCGGCTCACAGCAGCCCCTGCACACCGGCTGCCGGCAGCCGGTTCCGGGGAGGGGGCGTGGCGCTGCACTGCGCATGCGCGGCGCTGCCGCTGCAGTACCGACATTTGGTCGCGAGGCGGCAGCACCGAGCGAGCATGCGCTGTGCGCTGCGTGAGGGGCGGGGCTTGGCGTGCGTCGGGGGCGGAGTTTGCGTGAGGGGCGGGGCTTGGCGTGCGTCGGGGCGGAGTTTGCGTGAGGGGCGGAGTTTGCGTGAGGGGCGGGGCTTGGCGTTGCGTCGGGGCGGAGTTTGCGTGGGGGCGGGGCTTGCGTGCGTCGGGGGCGGAGTTTGCGTGGGGGCGGGGCTTGGCGTGCATCGGGGTGGAGTTTGCGTCGGGGCGGAGTTTGCGTGGGGGCGGAGTTTGCGTGAGGGGCGGGGCTTGGCGTGCGTCGGGGGCGGAGTTTGCGTGGGGGCGGAGTTTGCGTGAGGGGCGGGGCTCGCGTGCGTCGGGGGCGGAGTTTGCGTCGGGGGGCGGAGTTTTTGAGGGGCGGGGGTTGGCGTGCGTCGGGGGCGGAGGTTTGGGGGAGTTTGCGTCGGGGGCGGAGTTTGCGTGAGGGTGGTGCTTGGCGTGCGTCGGGGGCGGAGTTTGCGTGAGGGGCGGAGTTTCTGTGAGGGGCGGTGCTTGGCGTGCGTCGGGGCGGAGTTTGCGTGAGGGGCGGTGCTTGGGTGCGTCGGGGGCGGAGTTTGCGTGAGGGGCGGAGTTTGCGTGAGGGGCGGGGCTTGGCGTGCGTCGGGGCGGAGTTTGCGTGAGGGGCGGGGCTTGTTGTCAGGGCGGAGTTTCGTGAGGGGGGTGCTTGGCGTGCATCGGGGCGGAGTTTGTGTGGGGGCGGAGTTTGCGTGAGGGGCGGGGCTTGGCGTGCATCGGGGCGGAGTTTGCGTGAGGGGCGGGGGTTTGTGTGAGGGGCGGTGCTTGGCGTGCGTCGGGGCGGAGTTTGCATGAGGGGCGGGGCTTGGCGTGCATCAGGGGCGGAGTTTGCGTCGGGGCGGGGCTTGTGTGAGGGGGGGAGTTTGTGTGAGGGGCGGGGCTTGGCATGGATCGGGGCGGAGTTTGCATGAGGGGCGGGCTTGCGTGCATTGGGGCGGAGTTTGCGAGGGGCGGAGTTTGCGTGAGGGGCGGGGCTTGGCGTGCATCAGGGCGGAGTTTGCATGAGGGGCGGGGCTTGGCATGCATCAGGGGCGGAGTTTCTGTGAGGGGCGGAGTTTCTGTGAGGGGCAGGGCTTGGTTGCTTCAGGGGCGGAGTTTCTGTGAGGGGCGAGTTTCGTGAGGGGGCGGGGCTTGGCTTGCATCAGGGGCGGGAGTTTCTGAGGGGCAGGGCTTGGGCTTGCTTCAGGGCGGAGTTTGCATGGAGGTGCGGGGGCTGGGCGTGCATCAGGGCGGAGTTTGCTTCAGGCACGGGGCTTGGCATGCATCAGGGGCGGAGCCAAGAAGCATCACTTTTGGATCCCGGGATGCGAGCAATGTGACTTGTTGAATACGTTAATACCCCCCAACCACCTCCTCCCCTGCCCGCCCCCCGCAAAGGAAGCGCCAACGCAGCCGGCACGGCAAAAGAGACCGCAAGCGTTTATTCAGTCACACACAGAGCCGGTTCCGGGAGAGACTCCGCACCGGGGCTCGGGGCCCGGCCCTGGGGCACCTCGGCTGTCCTACCCAGAGCCACGCTCGCCAGTCCGGCGTGGAACAGACACACGGTCGGTCCGTCAGGCTGCTGGAGAGCTGGGCTGCTATGTGCAGGCTGCCGCCAAAACCGAGGAGCCAGCTGCAGGACGCTAGAAGAGAGGAGAAAAGGGGCAGCCAGCTGGATGGGGGGGGGGGGCGGCGGCGGCGAGCGAGAAAGCACGAGGCAAGGAAAGGGACGGCGAGTGAAGGACGGGGACAGGGAGCCTGACAGAGAGGGAGGAAGAAGCGGCAGGAAGAGAGGCAGCGGGACGGCGACCGACAAACCAGGACGGGGAGCAGGACAGAGGGGCAGAGGCAGGACCCTGGGCGGGCAGCGCCACGGCGAGGGAGGAAAAGAGAATAAGGGCAGGGAGCCGGACCGAGAGGTACGGCGAGGGACAGCGGCACGGGGAGCAGGACAGAGCAACAGAGAATAAAAAAGGAAGCGGGGAGCGTGAGAGAACCGGGCTGGGGAGCAGGGAGAAGGAGAGAGCAACAGAGGGAAAGAGGACCGGGGAGCGGGACGCTGGGGCAGAGTGAGAAAAAGAGGGGCAGGGGAGGCAGGGGACAGAGGGGCAGAGAGACAGAAAGAGGGAGAGGGAGAGGGACTGGGCAGAGGGGAGAGAAAGACGGGGGCAAGGAGCAGAGACACAAAGGTGCCTGGAAAAGGACGGTCAGATGGAGCGAGAAACAGGGTCGGGGAGCAGGACAAAAGGACAAAGAAAAAGGCGAGGAAGAAGGAAGGAAGGATAAAGGTGGGACAGGGAACGGGACATACGCAGCGAAACAAAGCAGAACAGAGAAGAGAGGACAGGGATTGAGGAACAGAGAGAGAGACGCAGGCTGGTACACAGAGACGGCGAAGGTAAGCAAAACCAGCGACAGGCAGGAGGACCTGGTTCTGACAACCCATCGCTCCCGGTGTCGCTTCCACGGCCTCAAAAAATGCGACGTGCCGCAAGACAAGAGAATGGGAGTGTGAAAGCAAAGGCACGGGAATCTTAACGCTCTTAGTTATTTCACTGAGCATCACAGCTTACAGTTACTCAATGTCTTCCGGTGTCACAGGGTGAGGTACAACTGATTTCGTCTCCATATCTCTGGACAGAGCTTTTCTCATATCTGGGGGGGGGGGGGGGGGGAAGAAAAAAAAAAAAGATATTCTAAGACGACAGTCCTTGCACAAAGCCACGTTCAGCGAATTCTCTATTACAATAAGGTCGTTTCTAACCCAGAAGATTTCACAGAATCATAGAGTATCTCAAGTTGGAAGGGACCCATACGGATCACCGAGACCAAGCCCCCGCTCCACGCGGGACTACCTAAAACTAAACCGTGCGACTAAGAGCATCGTTCAGACGCTCCTTGAACTCCTGACAGGCTCGGTGGCTGCGACCGCTTCCCTGGGGAGCCTGTTCCGTGAGATGACCGACCGCCCTCTCAGTGAAAAGCCTTTTCCCAACGTCCGGTCTGAACTTGCCCTGACGCAGCTTCGTCCCGTTTCCTCGGGTCCTAGTGCCGGTCACCGGAGAGAGCGGAGGTCAGCGCCTCCCCTCCGCCGTCCCCCTCGAGGAAGGTGTAGACTGCGATGAGGTCACCCCTCGGCCTTCCCTTCTCCAAGCTGAACAAACCAAGTGACCTCAGCCGCTCCCCCTAAGTCTTGCCTCGGAGACCTCTCGCCATCTCGGTCGCCCTCCTCCGCGCACGCTCCAGAGCGTTGTTCGGCGGCACCGCTCTCGACTGGAACCTAACGCTGCACGTAACTCAACTGAGCGGAAAGGAAATGACGGGCTAAAGGGACAAATACACGATTTAAGGCAGCCGCAACGATGGCAGATGTCTGTCCGTAGCCCTTCTATTTATTTCACAGCGCTCCTGCGTATCAAACGAACGGTACCAGAGCAGAAAAGGTATACGGCGTGGCCACGTTACCCCTCGGGGAGGACGGCGAAAGGAGAGAAGATCTAGAAAGAGGAAGCAGCTGGTACTTCGCTTTTGGTAACAGAATTAACATCAACACGTTCCTTCCCTTTGAAATTGAAAACGCCACCCAATTCTCTGCCACTGTTGACCACCGACACTTGTAAATTTCTAGTGAAAACAGCTGAGGAAAACAAAGTTTCAGGTCCCTGGCTAGGGGAAGAAACCAGGCAAGCGCCGCCGTTCCTTCCCCCGACAACACTAGCAAAAAAAACCAGCCGCTGGGGGGCGAGCGTTCCTCCGAAAGAAAAATCAGGTGAGAAACCGCATTTTTATTTTCAGCTTACCTACAGGATAAATGTCTTTGTAGTTGCTACAAAACGTGTAAACTGCACAAAGATTAAGTTTTGTAACTGATCTAAGGTTCAGTACGAAAAACTACCTAAAGGAGTACGCAAAGTCCCACTCATCAACAATTATCTGACCCTGTTTCATATTAAAAAAAAAAAAAAAAAAAAAAAAGTAGTAATGCTAATCACACAGACAAGCCCAGGAACCCTCAACATGAGAATCTTTCCGTTCAGCCGGAGGCAGAACGAGTACTTACCACGGGCATCCTCATCTGGCTCTCCGCTGCTAGCAGAGCGGCACGCCAACGCTGTCCGGTACACGCCGTAGTACGCCTAGTTGCTTCTACGTATTTACCGCCGCCTGATTTGATACTCTCACAAAGAGATCGACGAAAAAGCCACCCTTTCTTTGAAAAAATAAAAACCAAAACCACACAGTTAAGGAACGGTAGGCGAACGTATTTCTAAATCATAACCCACGGCTTGCAGGCAGACCAAGAGCAGCTCTGACGATGCGGTACGCTCATCAAACATCTTTCACGCAGGAATAACAGATGTACTCCTTTACCACGGGACGCAGCCGGCACAGGGACAAATTTCATGCTGGTTTTGTCACACGACCGTCCTTCTGCACCAGCCAGTGGGTTCCAATTAAGGACAGGACAGGCTAAACGCTCACACGAGCCTCCTATCCGTAAGAAACTATTAAAAATAGAAAAAAAAACTTCCACGTTTTAGATCGCGTTGCCTTAGGGACTGCCTCCTTCAAAGCCTGCCTGTTGGGGGGGGGGGGGGGGGGGGGGCGTGTGTGTGCGCGCACGCACGCGCGTGAGGCGTGGAAATCGGTCGCAGAATTCAGTTGCCTAACGAGAGACGGCCCTTCTCCTCGCAAGGCAAACGTTTCAAAACGTCGTACTCTTTTCCGATTTTACCGGCTGGTACTGGGGTTGCCCTACCAGCATGAGTTGGGGACCCGTCCCTCTGGGTCCGTGCGACGCCAAATTAAATATTCTGCAAGTAACCGAGCAGGAGATGGAAAGTAAGCTAAGATACTCTCTGCCGTACAACGTTTGTTCGCCATCGTCCCCGAGGGAATCGCACAAAGCCCACGCTTGCCGAACCGGTACGTCGGAGGCCCTACGGGAAACGGCGCTGACGTTTCGCCAAGCTCTTCTCCTGTCAAGAAGAGGACCTTTTCTGCGGCATCCCTATTGGCGTTCGGCTGCTTTCGGCTCATTCTGGCAGGTCAGCTTTCAGAGAAAGCCTGAGATTTCAAACCGCCAAGCAACATTCACCATTCTTGCTCTCTGACTACGGGGAATTTCAGCGAATCGGAACGCTACTTGGAGCCACGTTCCGGGTCTGTTTCGCCGCAAACCAAATATCTAAGCCACGGACCGGGCGCCCGTAGAAAAATTACTTTAAAAGATTAAAGACAAGCACAGTACTCACTTTTCTGAAATTTCTTCCGGTAGCGCCATCAATTTAGCGGCCGAACCCAGCCGTCGAAATTCCGGTGCAACGGAGCGAGCAGGAACGCGTCCGTGCCGCTCTTCCCTGGCCACGGAGCCTTCCGCTCTACCCGTTACTGCGAACGTACGGAGCATCGGCGCAGCAGCACCTGTGGAATAACGCACCGCCCACAGCTATACAGAAGAAGAATCCGAGACGACGGTAGAAGACCCCAGACCAAAAGTCACCGCGGGGACTAAGGGACGCGCGGACAGCGCGCGAGGGGCGGGTGTCCGGGACCCAAGCGTGGAACGGCCCCGGGATTTCTTTTGTTCGGGGTCCCTCTCTTTGGAGGCGCCCGCCCGGGCCGATCCCGCTGCTGCACCTTTCAGTTACGTTAATTATTTTACAAAATCCGACACCCGGAGACTGCTGCCGGAAGCCTCGGGTCGAGCCCGAAGGAGGAGGAGGAGGAAAGCGCGCCCGAGAAGAAGCGTGCGCGCGACACCGTGAACGGGGTGCGAACGCTGGGGCGGCAGCTGCTCCTCCTCAAACAGAGACAGAGAGAGAAAGAAGAGGGGGAAAGCCACAGGGTACAGAGGGCGGAAGTGGAAAAGAGGGGCCGGGAGCCGGACAGAGGGAGGTGGAGAAAGAGGCCGTCGGAAGGGAAGGGACGGGCTGCGGGGCAGAGGGGGACTTGCCAGCGCCAGGTTCGCGGTTCCACCCGATAATCGTAAAGGTCTCTGCCAACCTCGACGATTCGGTCGCTTTAAAAAACAATCGGGATCTCGAGGCGGACCGGAGAGAGAGACGGAGAATATAAAAACGGTCGCGGCTAAGAGGGCAGAGAGGGAGGAATCGCGAGACAGGGAGAGGCAAGCCGGGCAGGGGAAAAAGTCCCGACAGGCTTCTGCAGCGACAGGGAGGAATTGAAGATTCGAGAGAGGGAGCTGGACAGAGAGAGAGACGGGGAAAGGTAAGACGGTGGCGAGCTACGGGCAGAGGAGAAGCAGAGTTTAATGCCGGGGACCGGGAGAGGGACAGAGAGGGAAGGAGAAAGGAACGAAGGGACGGGCTGCGGGGCAGACAGGGAGGAAGGAAGGAAGAAAGAAAGAGGGACAGGGAGCCAGACGAACCGCGACGGGGAAAGAAAAAGGTACCGACGGGCTAGGAGGCAGAGAGGGGAGACTTTAGAAAAACAGGGACGGGGAGCGAGACGGAGCCAGACCGAAAAAAGGAACCATAGCGACGGGTGCCGGGACAGAGAGGCGGGCCTTCAAAACGAGGGGCAGGGAAGAGGCTCAAGAGGGACGGAGAAAGAGAGAGACTCACGACGACTCGCTACGGAGCCGAGAAGGAAGACCTCGAACAAAGGAACGAGGAGCCGCACAGAGAGAGCCAGAGACGGCAGAAATACCGACGGGCTACAGGACCGAGGGGGAGGAATGCAGAAACAGTGGCTGGGGGCCGGACAGAGAGACAGGGAGAGAGAGAAGGAAACAATAGCCACGGGCTACGGGGCAGAGAGAGCGAGGACCTAAAAAGGTGGGGACAGGCAGCCCGTCAGAGCGAGATGGAAAAAGAACATAGCGGGGAGCAGAAAGCAAAAACCACAGCGGGGTGGGAAAGCGAGGGGGGCAGAGGAGGGCCCGCGACGCAGAGGAGAGGCGATGGGGCCCCGCGGGCCCAGGACTCACCGCAGCTCTGGCTCTCGGCGCTGCCGGGAGAGCTTGCCAGCGCAGACGCTTCTTTCTCCTGCTCTCCGCCTTTCCTTTGCTGTCACTCCGGTCGCTCGGCTGTCCTCCGCCTAAGAGAATACACGGGTGTCTTACAGCTCCGAGGAGACGAGTCTGCCTAGATGAGTAGCCTGCCTGCCTCCCTCGGTACGCGGCCGCACCGTGCTTTGGATTACGCGTGGCGACCTGCGGTGCCCGTCGGCAGCCTGACCTGCGCGCGGAGCGCAACGAGGGATCTTTCCTCACCCGGCGAGGCAGGCGCTCTCTTGCCTGCAGCGGGAGGCAGCTGCGGCCGGAGAGCCTTCCATTCTTCTTCTTCTTCTTCTTCACCTTTCTCTGGCCATTCCAGCTTCCCTTAGGGCAGCTCCTGTCCACGGCGGTAAGCGCTCCGCCGCCTGTCCCTTTTCGCCCCCACGCCACGAGGCGAGCCAGGCCAGGCACAGGCGAGGCGGCTGCAGTCGACGGCATCCCCAAGGGAGGGACGGGCAACCACGTCCTCAGCGCGGCCTGGGAGAGGGAAAGAAAAAGCAGTGGCCGTTACTACGGAGGTCGGCCCTGGCCGGAGACCCTCCTCCTTCTGCAGGGGCTCCCGGAGACGCCGCCTCTCCCCGCGCTGTGCGCTGCCGCTGCCGCCGCCGCCAGCACCCCCGTTCAGGAAGAAAGCGGCACAGGCGAGGGCCAGCTTGCCGCCTTCACGCCAGGGCTCGGGGGCGGCCTGGGGCTGCCGGACAGGCTTCCGGAGAGTCCGACCGGTAGCGCTCGTCTCGGGACACCGGGCAACGCCTCACCGCCGCGCGCGCGCTCTCTCGTAGCACGGCCGCACCGCTGCTCGGGAGCGGCTGGAAGCCTGCAGAAAACCACTCGAAACCGGCTCAAAAAAACCCCAACCTCGCGCTCCTGCGAGAGCAAGTCGGGCTGTCCGGCAGCCACGTCCGCGAAAACGACGCCTCCCGGCACGCACTGGCAAGCGCCGCGTGGCAGCCATTAGAGTGCCGTAAGACTACACTTCCCGGCGTGCTCCGGGGAGCCAATATGGCCGACCAGCAGCCGCGTGTGCCCAAGACTGCAACTGCCGGCGTGCCGCGGGGGAGGCAGCCTTCACGCTTCCTGACCCTGCGGGGACACCGTCCCGTGCCCTCACCCCAAAGCCGACTCACCCGAAAACCCGCCGAGCCGCGACGGCAGCCCCGAGCTCCGCAGCGCGGCTCCGGGCTGGGGCCCCCCCCCCCCGCCCCGCCTCCCCTCAGCCACCTCCGAAAGGAGCGGACGCCCGCCGGCTCCGGGCAGCCCCCGCCGCGCGGCTCCGGACGGTCTCCCCGCCGGTTCCGACACGGCGCGCACCCCCCCACACCCGCGCACGGCCCGGGCAGCCCCCCTCCCCTCTGTGACACGGACCCCGCCGCCCCCCCGCCTCTCCTCGGAGGCGGCACCGCTGCCGCCGCCCTCCTCGGGGCTTTCCCCGGGACCCGCCGGTCCGTCCCGCTGCCCGCTCACCTTCTCCCTCCGTGCAGCCGCAGCCCGGCGACGCCTCCGCTCCTCCCTCGGCTCACAGCAGCCCCTGCACACCGGCTGCCGGCAGCCGGTTCGGGGAGGGGCCGTGGCGCTGCACTGCGCATGCGCGGCGCTGCCGCTGCAGTACCGAAATTTGGTCACTAGGCGGCAGCACCGAGCGAGCATGCGCTGTGCGCTGCGTGAGGGGCGGGGCTTGGCGTGCGTCGGGGGCGGAGTTTGCGTGTGGGGCGGGGCTTGGCGTGCGTCGGGGGCGGAGTTTGCGTGGGGGCGG
>NW_026561599.1:0-69272 GCF_028858705.1 Grus americana
TTGCTCGGCTAGGCGAGCCCGCAGCCCCAGTGTGAGTGGGTCTGTGCGAGGGCCCCTGAGGGAGGTTTGAGGGCAGGCATGCGTTTTGGGGCTGGCACCTTTGGCCTGGGAGCTAGGGCTGGACGTTCACATTTTTCAGTGTGGACGCTGATTTTTGGTGGAGAGGGTCGTAAGGCTCTATGTTGAGCCCTTGCTCGGCTAGGCGAGCCCGCAGCCCCAATGTGAGTGGGTCTGTGCGAGGGCCCTGAGGGAGGTTTGAGGGCAGGCATGCGTTTTGGGGCTGGCACCTTTGGCCTGGGAGCTAGGGCTGGACGTTTACATTTTCAGGTGGACGCTGATTTTTGGTGGAGAGGGTCGTAAGGCTCTATGTTGAGCCCTTGCTCGGCTAGGCGAGCCCGCAGCCCCAGTGTGAGTGGGTCTGTGCGAGGGCCCCTGAGGGAGGTTTGAGGGCAGGCATGCGTTTTGGGGCTGGCACCTTTGGCCTGGGAGCTAGGGCTGGACGTTCACATTTTGAGCGTGGAGAGTGATTTTTGTTGGAGAGGGTCGTAAGGCTCTATGTTGAGCCCTTGCTTGGCTAGGCGAGCCCGCAGCCCCAGTGTGAGTGGGTCTGTGCGAGGGCCCCTGAGGGAGGTTTGAGGGCAGGCATGCGTTTTGGGGCTGGCACCTTTGGCCTGGGAGCTAGGGCTGGACGTTCACATTTTTCAGTGTGGACGCTGATTTTGGTGGAGAGGGTCGTAAGGCTCTATGTTGAGCCCTTGCTCGGACAGGCGAGCCCGCAGCCCAATGTGAGTGGGTCTGTGCGAGGGCCGCTGAGGGAGGTTTGAGGGCAGGCATGCGTTTTGGGGCTGGCACCTTTGGCCTGGGAGCTAGGGCTGGACGTTCACATTTTTCAGTGTGGACGCTGATTTTTGGTGGAGAGGGTCGTAAGGCTCTATGTTGAGCCCTTGCTCGACAGGCGAGCCCGCAGCCCAATGTGAGTGGGTCTGTGCGAGGGCCGCTGAGGGAGGTTTGAGGGCAGGCATGCGTTTTGGGGCTGGCACCTTTGGCCTGGGAGCTAGGGCTGGACGTTCACATTTTTCAGTGTGGACGCTGATTTTTGGTGGAGAGGGTCGTAAGGCTCTATGTTGAGCCCTTGCTCGGACAGGCGAGCCCGCAGCCCCAATGTGAGTGGGTCTGTGCGAGGGCCCCTGAGGGAGGTTTGAGGGCAGGCATGCGTTTTGGGGCTGGCACCTTTGGCCTGGGAGCTAGGGCTGGACGTTTACCATTTTGAGCGTGGACGGTGATTTTTGGTGGAGAGGGTCGTAAGGCTCTATGTTGAGCCCTTGCTCGGACAGGCGAGCCCGCAGCCCCAATGTGAGTGGGTCTGTGCGAGGGCCGCTGAGGGAGGTTTGAGGGCAGGCATGCGTTTTGGGGCTGGCACCTTTGGCCTGGGAGCTAGGGCTGGACGTTTACCATTTTGAGTGTGGACGCTGATTTTTGGTGGAGAGGGTCGTAAGGCTCTATGTTGAGCCCTTGCTCGGCTAGGCGAGCCCGCAGCCCCATGTGAGTGGGTCTGTGCGAGGGCCGTGAGGGAGGTTTGAGGGCAGGCATGCGTTTTGGGCTGGCACCTTTGGCCTGGGAGCTAGGGCTGGACGTTCACATTTTTCAGTGTGGACGCTGATTTTGGTGGAGAGGGTCGTAAGGCTCTATGTTGAGCCCTTGCTCGGCTAGGCGAGCCCGCAGCCCAATGTGAGTGGGTCTGTGCGAGGGCCCCTGAGGGAGGTTTGAGGGCAGGCATGCGTTTTGGGGCTGGCACCTTTGGCCTGGGAGCTAGGGCTGGACGTTCACATTTTTCAGTGTGGACGCTGATTTTTGGTGGAGAGGGTCGTAAGGCTCTATGTTGAGCCCTTGCTCGGCTAGGCGAGCCCGCAGCCCCATGTGAGTGGGTCTGTGCGAGGGCCCCTGAGGGAGGTTTGAGGGCAGGCATGCGTTTTGGGGCTGGCACCTTTGGCCTGGGAGCTAGGGCTGGACGTTTACATTTTTCAGTGTGGACGCTGATTTTTGGTGGAGAGGGTCGTAAGGCTCTATGTTGAGCCCTTGCTCGGACAGGCGAGCCCGCAGCCCCAATGTGAGTGGGTCTGTGCGAGGGCCGCTGAGGGAGGTTTGAGGGCAGGCATGCGTTTTGGGGCTGGCACCTTTGGCCTGGGAGCTAGGGCTGGACGTTCACATTTTTCAGTGTGGACGCTGATTTTTGGTGGAGAGGGTCGTAAGGCTCTATGTTGAGCCCTTGCTCGGCTAGGCGAGCCGCAGCCCCAATGTGAGTGGGTCTGTGCGAGGGCCCCTGAGGGAGGTTTGAGGGCAGGCATGCGTTTTGGGGCTGGCACCTTTGGCCTGGGAGCTAGGGCTGGACGTTCACATTTTTCAGTGTGGAAGCTGATTTTTGGTGGAGAGGGTCGTAAGGCTCTATGTTGAGCCCTTTCTGGACTAGGCGAGCCCGCAGCCCCAATGTGAGTGGGTCTGTGCGAGGGCCGCTGAGGGAGGTTTGAGGGCAGGCATGCGTTTTGGGGCTGGCACCTTTGGCCTGGGAGCTAGGGCTGGACGTTCACATTTTTCAGTGTGGACGCTGATTTTGGTGGAGAGGGTCGTAAGGCTCTATGTTGAGCCCTTGCTCGGCTAGGCGAGCCCGCAGCCCCAATGTGAGTGGGTCTGTGCGAGGGCCGCTGAGGGAGGTTTGAGGGCAGGCATGCGTTTTGGGGCTGGCACCTTTGGCCTGGGAGCTAGGGCTGGACGTTCACATTTTTCAGTGTGGACGCTGATTTTTGGTGGAGAGGGTCGTAAGGCTCTATGTTGAGCCCTTGCTCGGACAGGCGAGCCCGCAGCCCCAATGTGAGTGGGTCTGTGCGAGGGCCGCTGAGGGAGGTTTGAGGGCAGGCATGCGTTTTGGGGCTGGCACCTTTGGCCTGGGAGCTAGGGCTGGACGTTCACATTTTTCAGTGTGGACGCTGATTTTTGGTGGAGAGGGTCGTAAGGCTCTATGTTGAGCCCTTGCTCGGACAGGCGAGCCCGCAGCCCCAATGTGAGTGGGTCTGTGCGAGGGCCGCTGAGGGAGGTTTGAGGGCAGGCATGCGTTTTGGGGCTGGCACCTTTGGCCTGGGAGCTAGGGCTGGACGTTCACATTTTTCAGTGTGGACGCTGATTTTGGTGGAGAGGGTCGTAAGGCTCTATGTTGAGCCCTTGCTCGGACAGGCGAGCCCGCAGCCCCAATGTGAGTGGGTCTGTGCGAGGGCCGCTGAGGGAGGTTTGAGGGCAGGCATGCGTTTTGGGGCTGGCACCTTTGGCCTGGGAGCTAGGGCTGGACGTTCACATTTTTCAGTGTGGACGCTGATTTTTGGTGGAGAGGGTCGTAAGGCTCTATGTTGAGCCCTTGCTCGGCAGGCGAGCCCGCAGCCCCAATGTGAGTGGGTCTGTGCGAGGGCCGCTGAGGGAGGTTTGAGGGCAGGCATGCGTTTTGGGGCTGGCACCTTTGGCCTGGGAGCTAGGGCTGGACGTTTACCATTTTGAGTGTGGACGCTGATTTTTGGTGGAGAGGGTCGTAAGGCTCTATGTTGAGCCCTTGCTCGGACAGGCGAGCCCGCAGCCCCAATGTGAGTGGGTCTGTGCGAGGGCCGCTGAGGGAGGTTTGAGGGCAGGCATGCGTTTTGGGGCTGGCACCTTTGGCCTGGGAGCTAGGGCTGGACGTTTACATTTTTGAGTGTGGACGCTGATTTTTGGTGGAGAGGGTCGTAAGGCTCTATGTTGAGCCCTTGCTCGGACTAGGCGAGCCCGCAGCCCCAATGTGAGTGGGTCTGTGCGAGGGCCGCTGAGGGAGGTTTGAGGGCAGGCATGCGTTTTGGGGCTGGCACCTTTGGCCTGGGAGCTAGGGCTGGACGTTCACATTTTTCAGTGTGGACGCTGATTTTGGTGGAGAGGGTCGTAAGGCTCTATGTTGAGCCCTTGCTCGGACAGGCGAGCCCGCAGCCCCAATGTGAGTGGGTCTGTGCGAGGGCCGCTGAGGGAGGTTTGAGGGCAGGCATGCGTTTTGGGGCTGGCACCTTTGGCCTGGGAGCTAGGGCTGGACGTTCACATTTTTCAGTGTGGACGCTGATTTTGGTGGAGAGGGTCGTAAGGCTCTATGTTGAGCCCTTGCTCGGCTAGGCGAGCCCGCAGCCCCAATGTGAGTGGGTCTGTGCGAGGGCCGCTGAGGGAGGTTTGAGGGCAGGCATGCGTTTTGGGGCTGGCACCTTTGGCCTGGGAGCTAGGGCTGGACGTTCACATTTTTCAGTGTGGACGCTGATTTTGGTGGAGAGGGTCGTAAGGCTCTATGTTGAGCCCTTGCTCGGACAGGCGAGCCCGCAGCCCCAATGTGAGTGGGTCTGTGCGAGGGCCGCTGAGGGAGGTTTGAGGGCAGGCATGCGTTTTGGGGCTGGCACCTTTGGCCTGGGAGCTAGGGCTGGACGTTCACATTTTTCAGTGTGGACGCTGATTTTTGGTGGAGAGGGTCGTAAGGCTCTATGTTGAGCCCTTGCTCGGACAGGCGAGCCCGCAGCCCCAATGTGAGTGGGTCTGTGCGAGGGCCGCTGAGGGAGGTTTGAGGGCAGGCATGCGTTTTGGGGCTGGCACCTTTGGCCTGGGAGCTAGGGCTGGACGTTCACATTTTTCAGTGTGGACGCTGATTTTTGGTGGAGAGGGTCGTAAGGCTCTATGTTGAGCCCTTGCTCGGACAGGCGAGCCCGCAGCCCCAATGTGAGTGGGTCTGTGCGAGGGCCGCTGAGGGAGGTTTGAGGGCAGGCATGCGTTTTGGGGCTGGCACCTTTGGCCTGGGAGCTAGGGCTGGACGTTCACATTTTTCAGTGTGGACGCTGATTTTGGTGGAGAGGGTCGTAAGGCTCTATGTTGAGCCCTTGCTCGGACAGGCGAGCCCGCAGCCCCAATGTGAGTGGGTCTGTGCGAGGGCCGCTGAGGGAGGTTTGAGGGCAGGCATGCGTTTTGGGGCTGGCACCTTTGGCCTGGGAGCTAGGGCTGGACGTTCACATTTTTCAGTGTGGACGCTGATTTTGGTGGAGAGGGTCGTAAGGCTCTATGTTGAGCCCTTGCTCGGACAGGCGAGCCCGCAGCCCCAATGTGAGTGGGTCTGTGCGAGGGCCGCTGAGGGAGGTTTGAGGGCAGGCATGCGTTTTGGGGCTGGCACCTTTGGCCTGGGAGCTAGGGCTGGACGTTCACATTTTTCAGTGTGGACGCTGATTTTGGTGGAGAGGGTCGTAAGACTCTATGTTGAGCCCTTGCTCGGACAGGCGAGCCCGCAGCCCCAATGTGAGTGGGTCTGTGCGAGGGCCGCTGAGGGAGGTTTGAGGGCAGGCATGCGTTTTGGGGCTGGCACCTTTGGCCTGGGAGCTAGGGCTGGACGTTCACATTTTTCAGTGTGGACGCTGATTTTGGTGGAGAGGGTCGTAAGGCTCTATGTTGAGCCCTTGCTCGGACAGGCGAGCCCGCAGCCCCAATGTGAGTGGGTCTGTGCGAGGGCCGCTGAGGGAGGTTTGAGGGCAGGCATGCGTTTTGGGGCTGGCACCTTTGGCCTGGGAGCTAGGGCTGGACGTTCACATTTTTCAGTGTGGACGCTGATTTTTGGTGGAGAGGGTCGTAAGGCTCTATGTTGAGCCCTTGCTCGGCCAGGCGAGCCCGCAGCCCCAATGTGAGTGGGTCTGTGCGAGGGCCGCTGAGGGAGGTTTGAGGGCAGGCATGCGTTTTGGGGCTGGCACCTTTGGCCTGGGAGCTAGGGCTGGACGTTCACATTTTTCAGTGTGGACGCTGATTTTTGGTGGAGAGGGTCGTAAGGCTCTATGTTGAGCCCTTGCTCGGACAGGCGAGCCCGCAGCCCCAATGTGAGTGGGTCTGTGCGAGGGCCGCTGAGGGAGGTTTGAGGGCAGGCATGCGTTTTGGGGCTGGCACCTTTGGCCTGGGAGCTAGGGCTGGACGTTTACATTTTCAGTGTGGACGCTGATTTTTGGTGGAGAGGGTCGTAAGGCTCTATGTTGAGCCCTTGCTCGGACAGGCGAGCCCGCAGCCCCATGTGAGTGGGTCTGTGCGAGGGCCGCTGAGGG
This sequence comes from Grus americana, assembly GCF_028858705.1. Classification (NCBI taxonomy): domain Eukaryota; kingdom Metazoa; phylum Chordata; class Aves; order Gruiformes; family Gruidae; genus Grus; species Grus americana. The sequence continues at coordinate 6,117 of NW_026561599.1, forward strand.
AGGTTTGAGGGCAGGCATGCGTTTTGGGGCTGGCACCTTTGGCCTGGGAGCTAGGGCTGGACGTTCACATTTTTCAGTGTGGACGCTGATTTTGGGTGGAGAGGGTCGTAAGGCTCTATGTTGAGCCCTTGCTCGGACAGGCGAGCCCGCAGCCCCAATGTGAGTGGGTCTGTGCGAGGGCCGCTGAGGGAGGTTTGAGGGCAGGCATGCGTTTTGGGGCTGGCACCTTTGGCCTGGGAGCTAGGGCTGGACGTTCACATTTTTCAGTGTGGACGCTGATTTTTGGTGGAGAGGGTCGTAAGGCTCTATGTTGAGCCCTTGCTCGGCTAGGCGAGCCCGCAGCCCCAATGTGAGTGGGTGTGTGCGAGGGCCGCTGAGGGAGGTTTGAGGGCAGGCATGCGTTTTGGGGCTGGCACCTTTGGCCTGGGAGCTAGGGCTGGACGTTCACATTTTTCAGTGTGGACGCTGATTTTGGTGGAGAGGGTCGTAAGGCTCTATGTTGAGCCCTTGCTCGGACAGGCGAGCCCGCAGCCCCAATGTGAGTGGGTCTGTGCGAGGGCCGCTGAGGGAGGTTTGAGGGCAGGCATGCGTTTTGGGGCTGGCTCCTTTGGCCTGGGAGCTAGGGCTGGACGTTCACATTTTTCAGTGTGGACGCTGATTTTGGTGGAGAGGGTCGTAAGGCTCTATGTTGAGCCCTTGCTCGGACAGGCGAGCCCGCAGCCCCAATGTGAGTGGGTCTGTGCGAGGGCCGCTGAGGGAGGTTTGAGGGCAGGCATGCGTTTTGGGGCTGGCACCTTTGGCCTGGGAGCTAGGGCTGGACGTTCACATTTTTCAGTGTGGACGCTGATTTTGGTGGAGAGGGTCGTAAGGCTCTATGTTGAGCCCTTGCTCGGACAGGCGAGCCCGCAGCCCCAATGTGAGTGGGTCTGTGCGAGGGCCGCTGAGGGAGGTTTGAGGGCAGGCATGCGTTTTGGGGCTGGCACCTTTGGCCTGGGAGCTAGGGCTGGACGTTCACATTTTTCAGTGTGGACGCTGATTTTGGTGGAGAGGGTCGTAAGGCTCTATGTTGAGCCCTTGCTCGGCAGGCGAGCCCGCAGCCCCAATGTGAGTGGGTCTGTGCGAGGGCCGCTGAGGGAGGTTTGAGGGCAGGCATGCGTTTTGGGGCTGGCACCTTTGGCCTGGGAGCTAGGGCTGGACGTTCACATTTTTCAGTGTGGACGCTGATTTTTGGTGGAGAGGGTCGTAAGGCTCTATGTTGAGCCCTTGCTTGGACAGGCGAGCCCGCAGCCCCAATGTGAGTGGGTCTGTGCGAGGGCCGCTGAGGGAGGTTTGAGGGCAGGCATGCGTTTTGGGGCTGGCACCTTTGGCCTGGGAGCTAGGGCTGGACGTTCACATTTTTCAGTGTGGACGGTGATTTTTGGTGGAGAGGGTCGTAAGGCTCTATGTTGAGCCCTTGCTCGGACAGGCGAGCCCGCAGCCCCAATGTGAGTGGGTCTGTGCGAGGGCCGCTGAGGGAGGTTTGAGGGCAGGCATGCGTTTTGGGGCTGGCACCTTTGGCCTGGGAGCTAGGGCTGGACGTTCACATTTTTCAGTGTGGACGCTGATTTTTGGTGGAGAGGGTCGTAAGGCTCTATGTTGAGCCCTTGCTCGGACAGGCGAGCCCGCAGCCCCAATGTGAGTGGGTCTGTGCGAGGGCCGCTGAGGGAGGTTTGAGGGCAGGCATGCGTTTTGGGGCTGGCACCTTTGGCCTGGGAGCTAGGGCTGGACGTTCACATTTTTCAGTGTGGACGCTGATTTTGGTGGAGAGGGTCGTAAGGCTCTATGTTGAGCCCTTGCTCGGACAGGCGAGCCCGCAGCCCCAATGTGAGTGGGTCTGTGCGAGGGCCGCTGAGGGAGGTTTGAGGGCAGGCATGCGTTTTGGGGCTGGCACCTTTGGCCTGGGAGCTAGGGCTGGACGTTTACATTTTTCAGTGTGGACGCTGATTTTTGGTGGAGAGGGTCGTAAGGCTCTATGTTGAGCCCTTGCTCGGACAGGCGAGCCCGCAGCCCCAATGTGAGTGGGTCTGTGCGAGGGCCGCTGAGGGAGGTTTGAGGGCAGGCATGCGTTTTGGGGCTGGCACCTTTGGCCTGGGAGCTAGGGCTGGACGTTCACATTTTTCAGTGTGGACGCTGATTTTTGGTGGAGAGGGTCGTAAGGCTCTATGTTGAGCCCTTGCTCGGACAGGCGAGCCCGCAGCCCCAATGTGAGTGGGTCTGTGCGAGGGCCGCTGAGGGAGGTTTGAGGGCAGGCATGCGTTTTGGGGCTGGCACCTTTGGCCTGGGAGCTAGGGCTGGACGTTCACATTTTTCAGTGTGGACGCTGATTTTGGTGGAGAGGGTCGTAAGGCTCTATGTTGAGCCCTTGCTCGGACAGGCGAGCCCGCAGCCCCAATGTGAGTGGGTCTGTGCGAGGGCCGCTGAGGGAGGTTTGAGGGCAGGCATGCGTTTTGGGGCTGGCACCTTTGGCCTGGGAGCTAGGGCTGGACGTTCACATTTTTCAGTGTGGACGCTGATTTTGGTTGAGAGGGTCGTAAGGCTCTATGTTGAGCCCTTGCTCGGACAGGCGAGCCCGCAGCCCCAATGTGAGTGGGTCTGTGCGAGGGCCGCTGAGGGAGGTTTGAGGGCAGGCATGCGTTTTGGGGCTGGCACCTTTGGCCTGGGAGCTAGGGCTGGACGTTCACATTTTTCAGTGTGGACGCTGATTTTTGGTGGAGAGGGTCGTAAGGCTCTATGTTGAGCCCTTGCTCGGACAGGCGAGCCCGCAGCCCCAATGTGAGTGGGTGTGTGCGAGGGCCGCTGAGGGAGGTTTGAGGGCAGGCATGCGTTTTGGGGCTGGCACCTTTGGCCTGGGAGCTAGGGCTGGACGTTCACATTTTTCAGTGTGGACGCTGATTTTGGTGGAGAGGGTCGTAAGGCTCTATGTTGAGCCCTTGCTCGGACAGGCGAGCCCGCAGCCCCAATGTGAGTGGGTCTGTGCGAGGGCCGCTGAGGGAGGTTTGAGGGCAGGCATGCGTTTTGGGGCTGGCACCTTTGGCCTGGGAGCTAGGGCTGGACGTTCACATTTTTCAGTGTGGACGCTGATTTTGGTGGAGAGGGTCGTAAGGCTCTATGTTGAGCCCTTGCTCGGACAGGCGAGCCCGCAGCCCCAATGTGAGTGGGTCTGTGCGAGGGCCGCTGAGGGAGGTTTGAGGGCAGGCATGCGTTTTGGGGCTGGCACCTTTGGCCTGGGAGCTAGGGCTGGACGTTCACATTTTTCAGTGTGGACGCTGATTTTGGTGGAGAGGGTCGTAAGGCTCTATGTTGAGCCCTTGCTCGGACAGGCGAGCCCGCAGCCCCAATGTGAGTGGGTCTGTGCGAGGGCCGCTGAGGGAGGTTTGAGGGCAGGCATGCGTTTTGGGGCTGGCACCTTTGGCCTGGGAGCTAGGGCTGGACGTTCACATTTTTCAGTGTGGACGCTGATTTTTGGTGGAGAGGGTCGTAAGGCTCTATGTTGAGCCCTTGCTCGGACAGGCGAGCCCGCAGCCCCAGTGTGAGTGGGTCTGTGCGAGGGCCGCTGAGGGAGGTTTGAGGGCAGGCATGCGTTTTGGGGCTGGCACCTTTGGCCTGGGAGCTAGGGCTGGACGTTCACATTTTTCAGTGTGGACGCTGATTTTTGGTGGAGAGGGTCGTAAGGCTCTATGTTGAGCCCTTGCTCGGACAGGCGAGCCCGCAGCCCCAATGTGAGTGGGTCTGTGCGAGGGCCGCTGAGGGAGGTTTGAGGGCAGGCATGCGTTTTGGGGCTGGCACCTTTGGCCTGGGAGCTAGGGCTGGACGTTCACATTTTTCAGTGTGGACGCTGATTTTTGGTGGAGAGGGTCGTAAGGCTCTATGTTGAGCCCTTGCTCAGACAGGCGAGCCCGCAGCCCCAATGTGAGTGGGTCTGTGCGAGGGCCGCTGAGGGAGGTTTGAGGGCAGGCATGCGTTTTGGGGCTGGCACCTTTGGCCTGGGAGCTAGGGCTGGACGTTCACATTTTTCAGTGTGGACGCTTATTTTGGTGGAGAGGGTCGTAAGGCTCTATGTTGAGCCCTTGCTCGGACAGGCGAGCCCGCAGCCCCAATGTGAGTGGGTCTGTGCGAGGGCCGCTGAGGGAGGTTTGAGGGCAGGCATGCGTTTTGGGGCTGGCACCTTTGGCCTGGGAGCTAGGGCTGGACGTTCACATTTTTCAGTGTGGACGCTGATTTTTGGTGGAGAGGGTCGTAAGGCTCTATGTTGAGCCCTTGCTCGGACAGGCGAGCCCGCAGCCCCAATGTGAGTGGGTCTGTGCGAGGGCCGCTGAGGGAGGTTTGAGGGCAGGCATGCGTTTTGGGGCTGGCACCTTTGGCCTGGGAGCTAGGGCTGGACGTTCACATTTTTCAGTGTGGACGCTGATTTTTGGTGGAGAGGGTCGTAAGGCTCTATGTTGAGCCCTTGCTCAGACAGGCGAGCCCGCAGCCCCAATGTGAGTGGGTCTGTGCGAGGGCCGCTGAGGGAGGTTTGAGGGCAGGCATGCGTTTTGGGGCTGGCACCTTTGGCCTGGGAGCTAGGGCTGGACGTTCACATTTTTCAGTGTGGACGCTGATTTTTGGTGGAGAGGGTCGTAAGGCTCTATGTTGAGCCCTTGCTCGGACAGGCGAGCCCGCAGCCCCAATGTGAGTGGGTCTGTGCGAGGGCCGCTGAGGGAGGTTTGAGGGCAGGCATGCGTTTTGGGGCTGGCACCTTTGGCCTGGGAGCTAGGGCTGGACGTTCACATTTTTCAGTGTGGACGCTGATTTTTGGTGGAGAGGGTCGTAAGGCTCTATGTTGAGCCCTTGCTCGGACAGGCGAGCCCGCAGCCCCAATGTGAGTGGGTCTGTGCGAGGGCCGCTGAGGGAGGTTTGAGGGCAGGCATGCGTTTTGGGGCTGGCACCTTTGGCCTGGGAGCTAGGGCTGGACGTTCACATTTTTCAGTGTGGACGCTGATTTTGGTGGAGAGGGTCGTAAGGCTCTATGTTGAGCCCTTGCTCGGACAGGCGAGCCCGCAGCCCCAATGTGAGTGGGTCTGTGCGAGGGCCGCTGAGGGAGGTTTGAGGGCAGGCATGCGTTTTGGGGCTGGCACCTTTGGCCTGGGAGCTAGGGCTGGACGTTCACATTTTTCAGCGTGGACGCTGATTTTGGTGGAGAGGGTCGTAAGGCTCTATGTTGAGCCCTTGCTCGGACAGGCGAGCCCGCAGCCCCAATGTGAGTGGGTCTGTGCGAGGGCCGCTGAGGGAGGTTTGAGGGCAGGCATGCGTTTTGGGGCTGGCACCTTTGGCCTGGGAGCTAGGGCTGGACGTTCACATTTTTCAGTGTGGACGCTGATTTTTGGTGGAGAGGGTCGTAAGGCTCTATGTTGAGCCCTTGCTCGGACAGGCGAGCCCGCAGCCCCAATGTGAGTGGGTCTGTGCGAGGGCCGCTGAGGGAGGTTTGAGGGCAGGCATGCGTTTTGGGGCTGGCACCTTTGGCCTGGGAGCTAGGGCTGGACGTTCACATTTTTCAGTGTGGACGCTGATTTTTGGTGGAGAGGGTCGTAAGGCTCTATGTTGAGCCCTTGCTCGGACAGGCGAGCCCGCAGCCCCAATGTGAGTGGGTCTGTGCGAGGGCCGCTGAGGGAGGTTTGAGGGCAGGCATGCGTTTTGGGGCTGGCACCTTTGGCCTGGGAGCTAGGGCTGGACGTTCACATTTTTCAGTGTGGACGCTGATTTTTGGTGGAGAGGGTCGTAAGGCTCTATGTTGAGCCCTTGCTCGGACAGGCGAGCCCGCAGCCCCAATGTGAGTGGGTCTGTGCGAGGGCCGCTGAGGGAGGTTTGAGGGCAGGCATGCATTTTGGGGCTGGCACCTTTGGCCTGGGAGCTAGGGCTGGACGTTCACATTTTTCAGTGTGGACGCTGATTTTTGGTGGAGAGGGTCGTAAGGCTCTATGTTGAGCCCTTGCTCGGACAGGCGAGCCCGCAGCCCCAATGTGAGTGGGTCTGTGCGAGGGCCGCTGAGGGAGGTTTGAGGGCAGGCATGCGTTTTGGGGCTGGCACCTTTGGCCTGGGAGCTAGGGCTGGACGTTCACATTTTTCAGTGTGGACGCTGATTTTGGTGGAGAGGGTCGTAAGGCTCTATGTTGAGCCCTTGCTCGGACAGGCGAGCCCGCAGCCCCAATGTGAGTGGGTCTGTGCGAGGGCCGCTGAGGGAGGTTTGAGGGCAGGCATGCGTTTTGGGGCTGGCACCTTTGGCCTGGGAGCTAGGGCTGGACGTTCACATTTTTCAGTGTGGACGCTGATTTTGGTGGAGAGGGTCGTAAGGCTCTATGTTGAGCCCTTGCTCGGACAGGCGAGCCCGCAGCCCCAATGTGAGTGGGTCTGTGCGAGGGCCGCTGAGGGAGGTTTGAGGGCACGCATGCGTTTTGGGGCTGGCACCTTTGGCCTGGGAGCTAGGGCTGGACGTTCACATTTTTCAGTGTGGACGCTGATTTTGGTGGAGAGGGTCGTAAGGCTCTATGTTGAGCCCTTGCTCGGACAGGCGAGCCCGCAGCCCCAATGTGAGTGGGTCTGTGCGAGGGCCGCTGAGGGAGGTTTGAGGGCAGGCATGCGTTTTGGGGCTGGCACCTTTGGCCTGGGAGCTAGGGCTGGACGTTCACATTTTTCAGTGTGGACGCTGATTTTGGTGGAGAGGGTCGTAAGGCTCTATGTTGAGCCGTTGCTCGGACAGGCGAGCCCGCAGCCCCAATGTGAGTGGGTCTGTGCGAGGGCCGCTGAGGGAGGTTTGAGGGCAGGCATGCGTTTTGGGGCTGGCACCTTTGGCCTGGGAGCTAGGGCTGGACGTTCACATTTTTCAGTGTGGACGCTGATTTTGGTGGAGAGGGTCATAAGGCTCTATGTTGAGCCCTTGCTCGGACAGGCGAGCCCGCAGCCCCAATGTGAGTGGGTCTGTGCGAGGGCCGCTGAGGGAGGTTTGAGGGCAGGCATGCGTTTTGGGGCTGGCACCTTTGGCCTGGGAGCTAGGGCTGGACGTTCACATTTTTCAGTGTGGACGCTGATTTTTGGTGGAGAGGGACGTAAGGCTCTATGTTGAGCCCTTGCTCGGACAGGCGAGCCCGCAGCCCCAATGTGAGTGGGTCTGTGCGAGGGCCGCTGAGGGAGGTTTGAGGGCAGGCATGCGTTTTGGGGCTGGCACCTTTGGCCTGGGAGCTAGGGCTGGACGTTCACATTTTTCAGTGTGGACGCTGATTTTTGGTGGAGAGGGTCGTAAGGCTCTATGTTGAGCCCTTGCTCGGACAGGCGAGCCCGCAGCCCCAATGTGAGTGGGTCTGTGCGAGGGCCGCTGAGGGAGGTTTGAGGGCAGGCATGCGTTTTGGGGCTGGCACCTTTGGCCTGGGAGCTAGGGCTGGACGTTCACATTTTTCAGTGTGGACGCTGATTTTTGGTGGAGAGGGTCGTAAGGCTCTATGTTGAGCCCTTGCTCGGACAGGCGAGCCCGCAGCCCCAATGTGAGTGGGTCTGTGCGAGGGCCGCTGAGGGAGGTTTGAGGGCAGGCATGCGTTTTGGGGCTGGCACCTTTGGCCTGGGAGCTAGGGCTGGACGTTCACATTTTTCAGTGTGGACGCTGATTTTTGGTGGAGAGGGTCGTAAGGCTCTATGTTGAGCCCTTGCTCGGACAGGCGAGCCCGCAGCCCCAATGTGAGTGGGTCTGTGCGAGGGCCGCTGAGGGAGGTTTGAGGGCAGGCATGCGTTTTGGGGCTGGCACCTTTGGCCTGGGAGCTAGGGCTGGACGTTCACATTTTTCAGTGTGGACGCTGATTTTGGTGGAGAGGGTCGTAAGGCTCTATGTTGAGCCCTTGCTCGGACAGGCGAGCCCGCAGCCCCAATGTGAGTGGGTCTGTGCGAGGGCCGCTGAGGGAGGTTTGAGGGCAGGCATGCGTTTTGGGGCTGGCACCTTTGGCCTGGGAGCTAGGGCTGGACGTTCACATTTTTCAGTGTGGACGCTGATTTTGGTGGAGAGGGTCGTAAGGCTCTATGTTGAGCCCTTGCTCGGACAGGCGAGCCCGCAGCCCCAATGTGAGTGGGTCTGTGCGAGGGCCGCTGAGGGAGGTTTGAGGGCAGGCATGCGTTTTGGGGCTGGCACCTTTGGCCTGGGAGCTAGGGCTGGACGTTCACATTTTTCAGTGTGGACGCTGATTTTGGTGGAGAGGGTCGTAAGGCTCTATGTTGAGCCCTTGCTCGGACAGGCGAGCCCGCAGCCCCAATGTGAGTGGGTCTGTGCGAGGGCCGCTGAGGGAGGTTTGAGGGCAGGCATGCGTTTTGGGGCTGGCACCTTTGGCCTGGGAGCTAGGGCTGGACGTTCACATTTTTCAGCGTGGACGCTGATTTTTGGTGGAGAGGGTCGTAAGGCTCTATGTTGAGCCCTTGCTCGGACAGGCGAGCCCGCAGCCCCAATGTGAGTGGGTCTGTGCGAGGGCCGCTGAGGGAGGTTTGAGGGCAGGCATGCGTTTTGGGGCTGGCACCTTTGGCCTGGGAGCTAGGGCTGGACGTTCACATTTTTCAGTGTGGACGCTGATTTTGGTGGAGAGGGTCGTAAGGCTCTATGTTGAGCCCTTGCTCGGACAGGCGAGCCCGCAGCCCCAATGTGAGTGGGTCTGTGCGAGGGCCGCTGAGGGAGGTTTGAGGGCAGGCATGCGTTTTGGGGCTGGCACCTTTGGCCTGGGAGCTAGGGCTGGACGTTCACATTTTTCAGTGTGGACGCTGATTTTGGTGGAGAGGGTCGTAAGGCTCTATGTTGAGCCCTTGCTCGGACAGGCGAGCCCGCAGCCCCAATGTGAGTGGGTCTGTGGGAGGGCCGCTGAGGGAGGTTTGAGGGCAGGCATGCGTTTTGGGGCTGGCACCTTTGGCCTGGGAGCTAGGGCTGGACGTTCACATTTTTCAGTGTGGACGCTGATTTTGGTGGAGAGGGTCGTAAGGCTCTATGTTGAGCCCTTGCTCGGACAGGCGAGCCCGCAGCCCCAATGTGAGTGGGTCTGTGCGAGGGCCGCTGAGGGAGGTTTGAGGGCAGGCATGCGTTTTGGGGCTGGCACCTTTGGCCTGGGAGCTAGGGCTGGACGTTCACATTTTTCAGTGTGGACGCTGATTTTGGTGGAGAGGGTCGTAAGGCTCTATGTTGAGCCCTTGCTCGGACAGGCGAGCCCGCAGCCCCAATGTGAGTGGGTCTGTGCGAGGGCCGCTGAGGGAGGTTTGAGGGCAGGCATGCGTTTTGGGGCTGGCACCTTTGGCCTGGGAGCTAGGGCTGGACGTTCACATTTTTCAGTGTGGACGCTGATTTTTGGTGGAGAGGGTCGTAAGGCTCTATGTTGAGCCCTTGCTCGGACAGGCGAGCCCGCAGCCCCAATGTGAGTGGGTCTGTGCGAGGGCCGCTGAGGGAGGTTTGAGGGCAGGCATGCGTTTTGGGGCTGGCACCTTTGGCCTGGGAGCTAGGGCTGGACGTTCACATTTTTCAGTGTGGACGCTGATTTTTGGTGGAGAGGGTCGTAAGGCTCTATGTTGAGCCCTTGCTCGGACAGGCGAGCCCGCAGCCCCAATGTGAGTGGGTCTGTGCGAGGGCCGCTGAGGGAGGTTTGAGGGCAGGCATGCGTTTTGGGGCTGGCACCTTTGGCCTGGGAGCTAGGGCTGGACGTTCACATTTTTCAGTGTGGACGCTGATTTTTGGTGGAGAGGGTCGTAAGGCTCTATGTTGAGCCCTTGCTCGGACAGGCGAGCCCGCAGCCCCAATGTGAGTGGGTCTGTGCGAGGGCCGCTGAGGGAGGTTTGAGGGCAGGCATGCGTTTTGGGGCTGGCACCTTTGGCCTGGGAGCTAGGGCTGGACGTTCACATTTTTCAGTGTGGACGCTGATTTTTGGTGGAGAGGGTCGTAAGGCTCTATGTTGAGCCCTTGCTCGGACAGGCGAGCCCGCAGCCCCAATGTGAGTGGGTCTGTGCGAGGGCCGCTGAGGGAGGTTTGAGGGCAGGCATGCGTTTTGGGGCTGGCACCTTTGGCCTGGGAGCTAGGGCTGGACGTTCACATTTTTCAGTGTGGACGCTGATTTTGGTGGAGAGGGTCGTAAGGCTCTATGTTGAGCCCTTGCTCGGACAGGCGAGCCCGCAGCCCCAATGTGAGTGGGTCTGTGCGAGGGCCGCTGAGGGAGGTTTGAGGGCAGGCATGCGTTTTGGGGCTGGCACCTTTGGCCTGGGAGCTAGGGCTGGACGTTCACATTTTTCAGTGTGGACGCTGATTTTTGGTGGAGAGGGTCGTAAGGCTCTATGTTGAGCCCTTGCTCGGACAGGCGAGCCCGCAGCCCCAATGTGAGTGGGTCTGTGCGAGGGCCGCTGAGGGAGGTTTGAGGGCAGGCATGCGTTTTGGGGCTGGCACCTTTGGCCTGGGAGCTAGGGCTGGACGTTCACATTTTTCAGTGTGGACGCTGATTTTTGGTGGAGAGGGTCGTAAGGCTCTATGTTGAGCCCTTGCTCGGACAGGCGAGCCCGCAGCCCCAATGTGAGTGGGTCTGTGCGAGGGCCGCTGAGGGAGGTTTGAGGGCAGGCATGCGTTTTGGGGCTGGCACCTTTGGCCTGGGAGCTAGGGCTGGACGTTCACATTTTTCAGTGTGGACGCTGATTTTTGGTGGAGAGGGTCGTAAGGCTCTATGTTGAGCCCTTGCTCGGACAGGCGAGCCCGCAGCCCCAATGTGAGTGGGTCTGTGCGAGGGCCGCTGAGGGAGGTTTGAGGGCAGGCATGCGTTTTGGGGCTGGCACCTTTGGCCTGGGAGCTAGGGCTGGACGTTCACATTTTTCAGTGTGGACGCTGATTTTTGGTGGAGAGGGTCGTAAGGCTCTATGTTGAGCCCTTGCTCGGACAGGCGAGCCCGCAGCCCCAATGTGAGTGGGTCTGTGTGAGGGCCGCTGAGGGAGGTTTGAGGGCAGGCATGCGTTTTGGGGCTGGCACCTTTGGCCTGGGAGCTAGGGCTGGACGTTCACATTTTTCAGTGTGGACGCTGATTTTTGGTGGAGAGGGTCGTAAGGCTCTATGTTGAGCCCTTGCTCGGACAGGCGAGCCCGCAGCCCCAATGTGAGTGGGTCTGTGCGAGGGCCGCTGAGGGAGGTTTGAGGGCAGGCATGCGTTTTGGGGCTGGCACCTTTGGCCTGGGAGCTAGGGCTGGACGTTCACATTTTTCAGTGTGGACGCTGATTTTGGTGGAGAGGGTCGTAAGGCTCTATGTTGAGCCCTTGCTCGGACAGGCGAGCCCGCAGCCCCAATGTGAGTGGGTCTGTGCGAGGGCCGCTGAGGGAGGTTTGAGGGCAGGCATGCGTTTTGGGGCTGGCACCTTTGGCCTGGGAGCTAGGGCTGGACGTTCACATTTTTCAGTGTGGACGCTGATTTTTGGTGGAGAGGGTCGTAAGGCTCTATGTTGAGCCCTTGCTTGGACAGGCGAGCCCGCAGCCCCAATGTGAGTAGGTCTGTGCGAGGGCCGCTGAGGGAGGTTTGAGGGCAGGCATGCGTTTTGGGGCTGGCACGTTTGGCCTGGGAGCTAGGGCTGGACGTTCACATTTTTCAGTGTGGACGCTGATTTTGGTGGAGAGGGTCGTAAGGCTCTATGTTGAGCCCTTGCTCGGACAGGCGAGCCCGCAGCCCCAATGTGAGTGGGTCTGTGCGAGGGCCGCTGAGGGAGGTTTGAGGGCAGGCATGCGTTTTGGGGCTGGCACCTTTGGCCTGGGAGCTAGGGCTGGACGTTCACATTTTTCAGTGTGGACGCTGATTTTTGGTGGAGAGGGTCGTAAGGCTCTATGTTGAGCCCTTGCTCGGACAGGCGAGCCCGCAGCCCCAATGTGAGTGGGTCTGTGCGAGGGCCGCTGAGGGAGGTTTGAGGGCAGGCATGCGTTTTGGGGCTGGCACCTTTGGCCTGGGAGCTAGGGCTGGACGTTCACATTTTTCAGTGTGGACGCTGATTTTTGGTGGAGAGGGTCGTAAGGCTCTATGTTGAGCCCTTGCTCGGACAGGCGAGCCCGCAGCCCCAATGTGAGTGGGTCTGTGCGAGGGCCGCTGAGGGAGGTTTGAGGGCAGGCATGCGTTTTGGGGCTGGCACCTTTGGCCTGGGAGCTAGGGCTGGACGTTCACATTTTTCAGTGTGGACGCTGATTTTTGGTGGAGAGGGTCGTAAGGCTCTATGTTGAGCCCTTGCTCGGACAGGCGAGCCCGCAGCCCCAATGTGAGTGGGTCTGTGCGAGGGCCGCTGAGGGAGGTTTGAGGGCAGGCATGCGTTTTGGGGCTGGCACCTTTGGCCTGGGAGCTAGGGCTGGACGTTCACATTTTTCAGTGTGGACGCTGATTTTGGTGGAGAGGGTCGTAAGGCTCTATGTTGAGCCCTTGCTCGGACAGGCGAGCCCGCAGCCCCAATGTGAGTGGGTCTGTGCGAGGGCCGCTGAGGGAGGTTTGAGGGCAGGCATGCGTTTTGGGGCTGGCACCTTTGGCCTGGGAGCTAGGGCTGGACGTTCACATTTTTCAGTGTGGACGCTGATTTTTGGTGGAGAGGGTCGTAAGGCTCTATGTTGAGCCCTTGCTCGGACAGGCGAGCCCGCAGCCCCAATGTGAGTGGGTCTGTGCGAGGGCCGCTGAGGGAGGTTTGAGGGCAGGCATGCGTTTTGGGGCTGGCACCTTTGGCCTGGGAGCTAGGGCTGGACGTTCACATTTTTCAGTGTGGACGCTGATTTTTGGTGGAGAGGGTCGTAAGGCTCTATGTTGAGCCCTTGCTCGGACAGGCGAGCCCGCAGCCCCAATGTGAGTGGGTCTGTGCGAGGGCCGCTGAGGGAGGTTTGAGGGCAGGCATGCGTTTTGGGGCTGGCACCTTTGGCCTGGGAGCTAGGGCTGGACGTTCACATTTTTCAGTGTGGACGCTGATTTTTGGTGGAGAGGGTCGTAAGGCTCTATGTTGAGCCCTTGCTCGGACAGGCGAGCCCGCAGCCCCAATGTGAGTGGGTCTGTGCGAGGGCCGCTGAGGGAGGTTTGAGGGCAGGCATGCGTTTTGGGGCTGGCACCTTTGGCCTGGGAGCTAGGGCTGGACGTTCACATTTTTCAGTGTGGACGCTGATTTTGGTGGAGAGGGTCGTAAGGCTCTATGTTGAGCCCTTGCTCGGACAGGCGAGCCCGCAGCCCCAATGTGAGTGGGTCTGTGCGAGGGCCGCTGAGGGAGGTTTGAGGGCAGGCATGCGTTTTGGGGCTGGCACCTTTGGCCTGGGAGCTAGGGCTGGACGTTCACATTTTTCAGTGTGGACGCTGATTTTTGGTGGAGAGGGTCGTAAGGCTCTATGTTGAGCCCTTGCTCGGACAGGCGAGCCCGCAGCCCCAATGTGAGTGGGTCTGTGCGAGGGCCGCTGAGGGAGGTTTGAGGGCAGGCATGCGTTTTGGGGCTGGCACCTTTGGCCTGGGAGCTAGGGCTGGACGTTCACATTTTTCAGTGTGGACGCTGATTTTGGTGGAGAGGGTCGTAAGGCTCTATGTTGAGCCCTTGCTCGGACAGGCGAGCCCGCAGCCCCAATGTGAGTGGGTCTGTGCGAGGGCCGCTGAGGGAGGTTTGAGGGCAGGCATGCGTTTTGGGGCTGGCACCTTTGGCCTGGGAGCTAGGGCTGGACGTTCACATTTTTCAGTGTGGACGCTGATTTTTGGTGGAGAGGGTCGTAAGGCTCTATGTTGAGCCCTTGCTCGGACAGGCGAGCCCGCAGCCCCAATGTGAGTGGGTCTGTGCGAGGGCCGCTGAGGGAGGTTTGAGGGCAGGCATGCGTTTTGGGGCTGGCACCTTTGGCCTGGGAGCTAGGGCTGGACGTTCACATTTTTCAGTGTGGACGCTGATTTTTGGTGGAGAGGGTCGTAAGGCTCTATGTTGAGCCCTTGCTCGGACAGGCGAGCCCGCAGCCCCAATGTGAGTGGGTCTGTGCGAGGGCCGCTGAGGGAGGTTTGAGGGCAGGCATGCGTTTTGGGGCTGGCACCTTTGGCCTGGGAGCTAGGGCTGGACGTTCACATTTTTCAGTGTGGACGCTGATTTTTGGTGGAGAGGGTCGTAAGGCTCTATGTTGAGCCCTTGCTCGGACAGGCGAGCCCGCAGCCCCAATGTGAGTGGGTCTGTGCGAGGGCCGCTGAGGGAGGTTTGAGGGCAGGCATGCGTTTTGGGGCTGGCACCTTTGGCCTGGGAGCTAGGGCTGGACGTTCACATTTTTCAGTGTGGACGCTGATTTTGGTGGAGAGGGTCGTAAGGCTCTATGTTGAGCCCTTGCTCGGACAGGCGAGCCCGCAGCCCCAATGTGAGTGGGTCTGTGCGAGGGCCGCTGAGGGAGGTTTGAGGGCAGGCATGCGTTTTGGGGCTGGCACCTTTGGCCTGGGAGCTAGGGCTGGACGTTCACATTTTTCAGTGTGGACGCTGATTTTTGGTGGAGAGGGTCGTAAGGCTCTATGTTGAGCCCTTGCTCGGACAGGCGAGCCCGCAGCCCCAATGTGAGTGGGTCTGTGCGAGGGCCGCTGAGGGAGGTTTGAGGGCAGGCATGCGTTTTGGGGCTGGCACCTTTGGCCTGGGAGCTAGGGCTGGACGTTCACATTTTTCAGTGTGGACGCTGATTTTGGTGGAGAGGGTCGTAAGGCTCTATGTTGAGCCCTTGCTCGGACAGGCGAGCCCGCAGCCCCAATGTGAGTGGGTCTGTGCGAGGGCCGCTGAGGGAGGTTTGAGGGCAGGCATGCGTTTTGGGGCTGGCACCTTTGGCCTGGGAGCTAGGGCTGGACGTTCACATTTTTCAGTGTGGACGCTGATTTTTGGTGGAGAGGGTCGTAAGGCTCTATGTTGAGCCCTTGCTCGGACAGGCGAGCCCGCAGCCCCAATGTGAGTGGGTCTGTGCGAGGGCCGCTGAGGGAGGTTTGAGGGCAGGCATGCGTTTTGGGGCTGGCACCTTTGGCCTGGGAGCTAGGGCTGGACGTTCACATTTTTCAGTGTGGACGCTGATTTTTGGTGGAGAGGGTCGTAAGGCTCTATGTTGAGCCCTTGCTCGGACAGGCGAGCCCGCAGCCCCAATGTGAGTGGGTCTGTGCGAGGGCCGCTGAGGGAGGTTTGAGGGCAGGCATGCGTTTTGGGGCTGGCACCTTTGGCCTGGGAGCTAGGGCTGGACGTTCACATTTTTCAGTGTGGACGCTGATTTTTGGTGGAGAGGGTCGTAAGGCTCTATGTTGAGCCCTTGCTCGGACAGGCGAGCCCGCAGCCCCAATGTGAGTGGGTCTGTGCGAGGGCCGCTGAGGGAGGTTTGAGGGCAGGCATGCGTTTTGGGGCTGGCACCTTTGGCCTGGGAGCTAGGGCTGGACGTTCACATTTTTCAGTGTGGACGCTGATTTTTGGTGGAGAGGGTCGTAAGGCTCTATGTTGAGCCCTTGCTCGGACAGGCGAGCCCGCAGCCCCAATGTGAGTGGGTCTGTGCGAGGGCCGCTGAGGGAGGTTTGAGGGCAGGCATGCGTTTTGGGGCTGGCACCTTTGGCCTGGGAGCTAGGGCTGGACGTTCACATTTTTCAGTGTGGACGCTGATTTTTGGTGGAGAGGGTCGTAAGGCTCTATGTTGAGCCCTTGCTCGGACAGGCGAGCCCGCAGCCCCAATGTGAGTGGGTCTGTGCGAGGGCCGCTGAGGGAGGTTTGAGGGCAGGCATGCGTTTTGGGGCTGGCACCTTTGGCCTGGGAGCTAGGGCTGGACGTTCACATTTTTCAGTGTGGACGCTGATTTTTGGTGGAGAGGGTCGTAAGGCTCTATGTTGAGCCCTTGCTCGGACAGGCGAGCCCGCAGCCCCAATGTGAGTGGGTCTGTGCGAGGGCCGCTGAGGGAGGTTTGAGGGCAGGCATGCGTTTTGGGGCTGGCACCTTTGGCCTGGGAGCTAGGGCTGGACGTTCACATTTTTCAGTGTGGACGCTGATTTTTGGTGGAGAGGGTCGTAAGGCTCTATGTTGAGCCCTTGCTCGGACAGGCGAGCCCGCAGCCCCAATGTGAGTGGGTCTGTGCGAGGGCCGCTGAGGGAGGTTTGAGGGCAGGCATGCGTTTTGGGGCTGGCACCTTTGGCCTGGGAGCTAGGGCTGGACGTTCACATTTTTCAGTGTGGACGCTGATTTTTGGTGGAGAGGGTCGTAAGGCTCTATGTTGAGCCCTTGCTCGGACAGGCGAGCCCGCAGCCCCAATGTGAGTGGGTCTGTGCGAGGGCCGCTGAGGGAGGTTTGAGGGCAGGCATGCGTTTTGGGGCTGGCACCTTTGGCCTGGGAGCTAGGGCTGGACGTTCACATTTTTCAGTGTGGACGCTGATTTTTGGTGGAGAGGGTCGTAAGGCTCTATGTTGAGCCCTTGCTCGGACAGGCGAGCCCGCAGCCCCAATGTGAGTGGGTCTGTGCGAGGGCCGCTGAGGGAGGTTTGAGGGCAGGCATGCGTTTTGGGGCTGGCACCTTTGGCCTGGGAGCTAGGGCTGGACGTTCACATTTTTCAGTGTGGACGCTGATTTTTGGTGGAGAGGGTCGTAAGGCTCTATGTTGAGCCCTTGCTCGGACAGGCGAGCCCGCAGCCCCAATGTGAGTGGGTCTGTGCGAGGGCCGCTGAGGGAGGTTTGAGGGCAGGCATGCGTTTTGGGGCTGGCACCTTTGGCCTGGGAGCTAGGGCTGGACGTTCACATTTTTCAGTGTGGACGCTGATTTTTGGTGGAGAGGGTCGTAAGGCTCTATGTTGAGCCCTTGCTCGGACAGGCGAGCCCGCAGCCCCAATGTGAGTGGGTCTGTGCGAGGGCCGCTGAGGGAGGTTTGAGGGCAGGCATGCGTTTTGGGGCTGGCACCTTTGGCCTGGGAGCTAGGGCTGGACGTTCACATTTTTCAGTGTGGACGCTGATTTTTGGTGGAGAGGGTCGTAAGGCTCTATGTTGAGCCCTTGCTCGGACAGGCGAGCCCGCAGCCCCAATGTGAGTGGGTCTGTGCGAGGGCCGCTGAGGGAGGTTTGAGGGCAGGCATGCGTTTTGGGGCTGGCACCTTTGGCCTGGGAGCTAGGGCTGGACGTTCACATTTTTCAGTGTGGACGCTGATTTTTGGTGGAGAGGGTCGTAAGGCTCTATGTTGAGCCCTTGCTCGGACAGGCGAGCCCGCAGCCCCAATGTGAGTGGGTCTGTGCGAGGGCCGCTGAGGGAGGTTTGAGGGCAGGCATGCGTTTTGGGGCTGGCACCTTTGGCCTGGGAGCTAGGGCTGGACGTTCACATTTTTCAGTGTGGACGCTGATTTTTGGTGGAGAGGGTCGTAAGGCTCTATGTTGAGCCCTTGCTCGGACAGGCGAGCCCGCAGCCCCAATGTGAGTGGGTCTGTGCGAGGGCCGCTGAGGGAGGTTTGAGGGCAGGCATGCGTTTTGGGGCTGGCACCTTTGGCCTGGGAGCTAGGGCTGGACGTTCACATTTTTCAGTGTGGACGCTGATTTTTGGTGGAGAGGGTCGTAAGGCTCTATGTTGAGCCCTTGCTCGGACAGGCGAGCCCGCAGCCCCAATGTGAGTGGGTCTGTGCGAGGGCCGCTGAGGGAGGTTTGAGGGCAGGCATGCGTTTTGGGGCTGGCACCTTTGGCCTGGGAGCTAGGGCTGGACGTTCACATTTTTCAGTGTGGACGCTGATTTTTGGTGGAGAGGGTCGTAAGGCTCTATGTTGAGCCCTTGCTCGGACAGGCGAGCCCGCAGCCCCAATGTGAGTGGGTCTGTGCGAGGGCCGCTGAGGGAGGTTTGAGGGCAGGCATGCGTTTTGGGGCTGGCACCTTTGGCCTGGGAGCTAGGGCTGGACGTTCACATTTTTCAGTGTGGACGCTGATTTTTGGTGGAGAGGGTCGTAAGGCTCTATGTTGAGCCCTTGCTCGGACAGGCGAGCCCGCAGCCCCAATGTGAGTGGGTCTGTGCGAGGGCCGCTGAGGGAGGTTTGAGGGCAGGCATGCGTTTTGGGGCTGGCACCTTTGGCCTGGGAGCTAGGGCTGGACGTTCACATTTTTCAGTGTGGACGCTGATTTTTGGTGGAGAGGGTCGTAAGGCTCTATGTTGAGCCCTTGCTCGGACAGGCGAGCCCGCAGCCCCAATGTGAGTGGGTCTGTGCGAGGGCCGCTGAGGGAGGTTTGAGGGCAGGCATGCGTTTTGGGGCTGGCACCTTTGGCCTGGGAGCTAGGGCTGGACGTTCACATTTTTCAGTGTGGACGCTGATTTTTGGTGGAGAGGGTCGTAAGGCTCTATGTTGAGCCCTTGCTCGGACAGGCGAGCCCGCAGCCCCAATGTGAGTGGGTCTGTGCGAGGGCCGCTGAGGGAGGTTTGAGGGCAGGCATGCGTTTTGGGGCTGGCACCTTTGGCCTGGGAGCTAGGGCTGGACGTTCACATTTTTCAGTGTGGACGCTGATTTTTGGTGGAGAGGGTCGTAAGGCTCTATGTTGAGCCCTTGCTCGGACAGGCGAGCCCGCAGCCCCAATGTGAGTGGGTCTGTGCGAGGGCCGCTGAGGGAGGTTTGAGGGCAGGCATGCGTTTTGGGGCTGGCACCTTTGGCCTGGGAGCTAGGGCTGGACGTTCACATTTTTCAGTGTGGACGCTGATTTTTGGTGGAGAGGGTCGTAAGGCTCTATGTTGAGCCCTTGCTCGGACAGGCGAGCCCGCAGCCCCAATGTGAGTGGGTCTGTGCGAGGGCCGCTGAGGGAGGTTTGAGGGCAGGCATGCGTTTTGGGGCTGGCACCTTTGGCCTGGGAGCTAGGGCTGGACGTTCACATTTTTCAGTGTGGACGCTGATTTTTGGTGGAGAGGGTCGTAAGGCTCTATGTTGAGCCCTTGCTCGGACAGGCGAGCCCGCAGCCCCAATGTGAGTGGGTCTGTGCGAGGGCCGCTGAGGGAGGTTTGAGGGCAGGCATGCGTTTTGGGGCTGGCACCTTTGGCCTGGGAGCTAGGGCTGGACGTTCACATTTTTCAGTGTGGACGCTGTTTTTTGGTGGAGAGGGTCGTAAGGCTCTATGTTGAGCCCTTGCTCGGACAGGCGAGCCCGCAGCCCCAATGTGAGTGGGTCTGTGCGAGGGCCGCTGAGGGAGGTTTGAGGGCAGGCATGCGTTTTGGGGCTGGCACCTTTGGCCTGGGAGCTAGGGCTGGACGTTCACATTTTTCAGTGTGGACGCTGATTTTTGGTGGAGAGGGTCGTAAGGCTCTATGTTGAGCCCTTGCTCGGACAGGCGAGCCCGCAGCCCCAATGTGAGTGGGTCTGTGCGAGGGCCGCTGAGGGAGGTTTGAGGGCAGGCATGCGTTTTGGGGCTGGCACCTTTGGCCTGGGAGCTAGGGCTGGACGTTCACATTTTTCAGTGTGGACGCTGATTTTTGGTGGAGAGGGTCGTAAGGCTCTATGTTGAGCCCTTGCTCGGACAGGCGAGCCCGCAGCCCCAATGTGAGTGGGTCTGTGCGAGGGCCGCTGAGGGAGGTTTGAGGGCAGGCATGCGTTTTGGGGCTGGCACCTTTGGCCTGGGAGCTAGGGCTGGACGTTCACATTTTTCAGTGTGGACGCTGATTTTTGGTGGAGAGGGTCGTAAGGCTCTATGTTGAGCCCTTGCTCGGACAGGCGAGCCCGCAGCCCCAATGTGAGTGGGTCTGTGCGAGGGCCGCTGAGGGAGGTTTGAGGGCAGGCATGCGTTTTGGGGCTGGCACCTTTGGCCTGGGAGCTAGGGCTGGACGTTCACATTTTTCAGTGTGGACGCTGATTTTTGGTGGAGAGGGTCGTAAGGCTCTATGTTGAGCCCTTGCTCGGACAGGCGAGCCCGCAGCCCCAATGTGAGTGGGTCTGTGCGAGGGCCGCTGAGGGAGGTTTGAGGGCAGGCATGCGTTTTGGGGCTGGCACCTTTGGCCTGGGAGCTAGGGCTGGACGTTCACATTTTTCAGTGTGGACGCTGATTTTTGGTGGAGAGGGTCGTAAGGCTCTATGTTGAGCCCTTGCTCGGACAGGCGAGCCCGCAGCCCCAATGTGAGTGGGTCTGTGCGAGGGCCGCTGAGGGAGGTTTGAGGGCAGGCATGCGTTTTGGGGCTGGCACCTTTGGCCTGGGAGCTAGGGCTGGACGTTCACATTTTTCAGTGTGGACGCTGATTTTTGGTGGAGAGGGTCGTAAGGCTCTATGTTGAGCCCTTGCTCGGACAGGCGAGCCCGCAGCCCCAATGTGAGTGGGTCTGTGCGAGGGCCGCTGAGGGAGGTTTGAGGGCAGGCATGCGTTTTGGGGCTGGCACCTTTGGCCTGGGAGCTAGGGCTGGACGTTCACATTTTTCAGTGTGGACGCTGATTTTTGGTGGAGAGGGTCGTAAGGCTCTATGTTGAGCCCTTGCTCGGACAGGCGAGCCCGCAGCCCCAATGTGAGTGGGTCTGTGCGAGGGCCGCTGAGGGAGGTTTGAGGGCAGGCATGCGTTTTGGGGCTGGCACCTTTGGCCTGGGAGCTAGGGCTGGACGTTCACATTTTTCAGTGTGGACGCTGATTTTTGGTGGAGAGGGTCGTAAGGCTCTATGTTGAGCCCTTGCTCGGACAGGCGAGCCCGCAGCCCCAATGTGAGTGGGTCTGTGCGAGGGCCGCTGAGGGAGGTTTGAGGGCAGGCATGCGTTTTGGGGCTGGCACCTTTGGCCTGGGAGCTAGGGCTGGACGTTCACATTTTTCAGTGTGGACGCTGATTTTTGGTGGAGAGGGTCGTAAGGCTCTATGTTGAGCCCTTGCTCGGACAGGCGAGCCCGCAGCCCCAATGTGAGTGGGTCTGTGCGAGGGCCGCTGAGGGAGGTTTGAGGGCAGGCATGCGTTTTGGGGCTGGCACCTTTGGCCTGGGAGCTAGGGCTGGACGTTCACATTTTTCAGTGTGGACGCTGATTTTTGGTGGAGAGGGTCGTAAGGCTCTATGTTGAGCCCTTGCTCGGACAGGCGAGCCCGCAGCCCCAATGTGAGTGGGTCTGTGCGAGGGCCGCTGAGGGAGGTTTGAGGGCAGGCATGCGTTTTGGGGCTGGCACCTTTGGCCTGGGAGCTAGGGCTGGACGTTCACATTTTTCAGTGTGGACGCTGATTTTTGGTGGAGAGGGTCGTAAGGCTCTATGTTGAGCCCTTGCTCGGACAGGCGAGCCCGCAGCCCCAATGTGAGTGGGTCTGTGCGAGGGCCGCTGAGGGAGGTTTGAGGGCAGGCATGCGTTTTGGGGTTGGCACCTTTGGCCTGGGAGCTAGGGCTGGACGTTCACATTTTTCAGTGTGGACGCTGATTTTTGGTGGAGAGGGTCGTAAGGCTCTATGTTGAGCCCTTGCTCGGACAGGCGAGCCCGCAGCCCCAATGTGAGTGGGTCTGTGCGAGGGCCGCTGAGGGAGGTTTGAGGGCAGGCATGCGTTTTGGGGCTGGCACCTTTGGCCTGGGAGCTAGGGCTGGACGTTCACATTTTTCAGTGTGGACGCTGATTTTTGGTGGAGAGGGTCGTAAGGCTCTATGTTGAGCCCTTGCTCGGACAGGCGAGCCCGCAGCCCCAATGTGAGTGGGTCTGTGCGAGGGCCGCTGAGGGAGGTTTGAGGGCAGGCATGCGTTTTGGGGCTGGCACCTTTGGCCTGGGAGCTAGGGCTGGACGTTCACATTTTTCAGTGTGGACGCTGATTTTTGGTGGAGAGGGTCGTAAGGCTCTATGTTGAGCCCTTGCTCGGACAGGCGAGCCCGCAGCCCCAATGTGAGTGGGTCTGTGCGAGGGCCGCTGAGGGAGGTTTGAGGGCAGGCATGCGTTTTGGGGCTGGCACCTTTGGCCTGGGAGCTAGGGCTGGACGTTCACATTTTTCAGTGTGGACGCTGATTTTTGGTGGAGAGGGTCGTAAGGCTCTATGTTGAGCCCTTGCTCGGACAGGCGAGCCCGCAGCCCCAATGTGAGTGGGTCTGTGCGAGGGCCGCTGAGGGAGGTTTGAGGGCAGGCATGCGTTTTGGGGCTGGCACCTTTGGCCTGGGAGCTAGGGCTGGACGTTCACATTTTTCAGTGTGGACGCTGATTTTTGGTGGAGAGGGTCGTAAGGCTCTATGTTGAGCCCTTGCTCGGACAGGCGAGCCCGCAGCCCCAATGTGAGTGGGTCTGTGCGAGGGCCGCTGAGGGAGGTTTGAGGGCAGGCATGCGTTTTGGGGCTGGCACCTTTGGCCTGGGAGCTAGGGCTGGACGTTCACATTTTTCAGTGTGGACGCTGATTTTTGGTGGAGAGGGTCGTAAGGCTCTATGTTGAGCCCTTGCTCGGACAGGCGAGCCCGCAGCCCCAATGTGAGTGGGTCTGTGCGAGGGCCGCTGAGGGAGGTTTGAGGGCAGGCATGCGTTTTGGGGCTGGCACCTTTGGCCTGGGAGCTAGGGCTGGACGTTCACATTTTTCAGTGTGGACGCTGATTTTTGGTGGAGAGGGTCGTAAGGCTCTATGTTGAGCCCTTGCTCGGACAGGCGAGCCCGCAGCCCCAATGTGAGTGGGTCTGTGCGAGGGCCGCTGAGGGAGGTTTGAGGGCAGGCATGCGTTTTGGGGCTGGCACCTTTGGCCTGGGAGCTAGGGCTGGACGTTCACATTTTTCAGTGTGGACGCTGATTTTTGGTGGAGAGGGTCGTAAGGCTCTATGTTGAGCCCTTGCTCGGACAGGCGAGCCCGCAGCCCCAATGTGAGTGGGTCTGTGCGAGGGCCGCTGAGGGAGGTTTGAGGGCAGGCATGCGTTTTGGGGCTGGCACCTTTGGCCTGGGAGCTAGGGCTGGACGTTCACATTTTTCAGTGTGGACGCTGATTTTTGGTGGAGAGGGTCGTAAGGCTCTATGTTGAGCCCTTGCTCGGACAGGCGAGCCCGCAGCCCCAATGTGAGTGGGTCTGTGCGAGGGCCGCTGAGGGAGGTTTGAGGGCAGGCATGCGTTTTGGGGCTGGCACCTTTGGCCTGGGAGCTAGGGCTGGACGTTCACATTTTTCAGTGTGGACGCTGATTTTTGGTGGAGAGGGTCGTAAGGCTCTATGTTGAGCCCTTGCTCGGACAGGCGAGCCCGCAGCCCCAATGTGAGTGGGTCTGTGCGAGGGCCGCTGAGGGAGGTTTGAGGGCAGGCATGCGTTTTGGGGCTGGCACCTTTGGCCTGGGAGCTAGGGCTGGACGTTCACATTTTTCAGTGTGGACGCTGATTTTTGGTGGAGAGGGTCGTAAGGCTCTATGTTGAGCCCTTGCTCGGACAGGCGAGCCCGCAGCCCCAATGTGAGTGGGTCTGTGCGAGGGCCGCTGAGGGAGGTTTGAGGGCAGGCATGCGTTTTGGGGCTGGCACCTTTGGCCTGGGAGCTAGGGCTGGACGTTCACATTTTTCAGTGTGGACGCTGATTTTTGGTGGAGAGGGTCGTAAGGCTCTATGTTGAGCCCTTGCTCGGACAGGCGAGCCCGCAGCCCCAATGTGAGTGGGTCTGTGCGAGGGCCGCTGAGGGAGGTTTGAGGGCAGGCATGCGTTTTGGGGCTGGCACCTTTGGCCTGGGAGCTAGGGCTGGACGTTCACATTTTTCAGTGTGGACGCTGATTTTTGGTGGAGAGGGTCGTAAGGCTCTATGTTGAGCCCTTGCTCGGACAGGCGAGCCCGCAGCCCCAATGTGAGTGGGTCTGTGCGAGGGCCGCTGAGGGAGGTTTGAGGGCAGGCATGCGTTTTGGGGCTGGCACCTTTGGCCTGGGAGCTAGGGCTGGACGTTCACATTTTTCAGTGTGGACGCTGATTTTTGGTGGAGAGGGTCGTAAGGCTCTATGTTGAGCCCTTGCTCGGACAGGCGAGCCCGCAGCCCCAATGTGAGTGGGTCTGTGCGAGGGCCGCTGAGGGAGGTTTGAGGGCAGGCATGCGTTTTGGGGCTGGCACCTTTGGCCTGGGAGCTAGGGCTGGACGTTCACATTTTTCAGTGTGGACGCTGATTTTTGGTGGAGAGGGTCGTAAGGCTCTATGTTGAGCCCTTGCTCGGACAGGCGAGCCCGCAGCCCCAATGTGAGTGGGTCTGTGCGAGGGCCGCTGAGGGAGGTTTGAGGGCAGGCATGCGTTTTGGGGCTGGCACCTTTGGCCTGGGAGCTAGGGCTGGACGTTCACATTTTTCAGTGTGGACGCTGATTTTTGGTGGAGAGGGTCGTAAGGCTCTATGTTGAGCCCTTGCTCGGACAGGCGAGCCCGCAGCCCCAATGTGAGTGGGTCTGTGCGAGGGCCGCTGAGGGAGGTTTGAGGGCAGGCATGCGTTTTGGGGCTGGCACCTTTGGCCTGGGAGCTAGGGCTGGACGTTCACATTTTTCAGTGTGGACGCTGATTTTTGGTGGAGAGGGTCGTAAGGCTCTATGTTGAGCCCTTGCTCGGACAGGCGAGCCCGCAGCCCCAATGTGAGTGGGTCTGTGCGAGGGCCGCTGAGGGAGGTTTGAGGGCAGGCATGCGTTTTGGGGCTGGCACCTTTGGCCTGGGAGCTAGGGCTGGACGTTCACATTTTTCAGTGTGGACGCTGATTTTTGGTGGAGAGGGTCGTAAGGCTCTATGTTGAGCCCTTGCTCGGACAGGCGAGCCCGCAGCCCCAATGTGAGTGGGTCTGTGCGAGGGCCGCTGAGGGAGGTTTGAGGGCAGGCATGCGTTTTGGGGCTGGCACCTTTGGCCTGGGAGCTAGGGCTGGACGTTCACATTTTTCAGTGTGGACGCTGATTTTTGGTGGAGAGGGTCGTAAGGCTCTATGTTGAGCCCTTGCTCGGACAGGCGAGCCCGCAGCCCCAATGTGAGTGGGTCTGTGCGAGGGCCGCTGAGGGAGGTTTGAGGGCAGGCATGCGTTTTGGGGCTGGCACCTTTGGCCTGGGAGCTAGGGCTGGACGTTCACATTTTTCAGTGTGGACGCTGATTTTTGGTGGAGAGGGTCGTAAGGCTCTATGTTGAGCCCTTGCTCGGACAGGCGAGCCCGCAGCCCCAATGTGAGTGGGTCTGTGCGAGGGCCGCTGAGGGAGGTTTGAGGGCAGGCATGCGTTTTGGGGCTGGCACCTTTGGCCTGGGAGCTAGGGCTGGACGTTCACATTTTTCAGTGTGGACGCTGATTTTTGGTGGAGAGGGTCGTAAGGCTCTATGTTGAGCCCTTGCTCGGACAGGCGAGCCCGCAGCCCCAATGTGAGTGGGTCTGTGCGAGGGCCGCTGAGGGAGGTTTGAGGGCAGGCATGCGTTTTGGGGCTGGCACCTTTGGCCTGGGAGCTAGGGCTGGACGTTCACATTTTTCAGTGTGGACGCTGATTTTTGGTGGAGAGGGTCGTAAGGCTCTATGTTGAGCCCTTGCTCGGACAGGCGAGCCCGCAGCCCCAATGTGAGTGGGTCTGTGCGAGGGCCGCTGAGGGAGGTTTGAGGGCAGGCATGCGTTTTGGGGCTGGCACCTTTGGCCTGGGAGCTAGGGCTGGACGTTCACATTTTTCAGTGTGGACGCTGATTTTTGGTGGAGAGGGTCGTAAGGCTCTATGTTGAGCCCTTGCTCGGACAGGCGAGCCCGCAGCCCCAATGTGAGTGGGTCTGTGCGAGGGCCGCTGAGGGAGGTTTGAGGGCAGGCATGCGTTTTGGGGCTGGCACCTTTGGCCTGGGAGCTAGGGCTGGACGTTCACATTTTTCAGTGTGGACGCTGATTTTTGGTGGAGAGGGTCGTAAGGCTCTATGTTGAGCCCTTGCTCGGACAGGCGAGCCCGCAGCCCCAATGTGAGTGGGTCTGTGCGAGGGCCGCTGAGGGAGGTTTGAGGGCAGGCATGCGTTTTGGGGCTGGCACCTTTGGCCTGGGAGCTAGGGCTGGACGTTCACATTTTTCAGTGTGGACGCTGATTTTTGGTGGAGAGGGTCGTAAGGCTCTATGTTGAGCCCTTGCTCGGACAGGCGAGCCCGCAGCCCCAATGTGAGTGGGTCTGTGCGAGGGCCGCTGAGGGAGGTTTGAGGGCAGGCATGCGTTTTGGGGCTGGCACCTTTGGCCTGGGAGCTAGGGCTGGACGTTCACATTTTTCAGTGTGGACGCTGATTTTTGGTGGAGAGGGTCGTAAGGCTCTATGTTGAGCCCTTGCTCGGACAGGCGAGCCCGCAGCCCCAATGTGAGTGGGTCTGTGCGAGGGCCGCTGAGGGAGGTTTGAGGGCAGGCATGCGTTTTGGGGCTGGCACCTTTGGCCTGGGAGCTAGGGCTGGACGTTCACATTTTTCAGTGTGGACGCTGATTTTTGGTGGAGAGGGTCGTAAGGCTCTATGTTGAGCCCTTGCTCGGACAGGCGAGCCCGCAGCCCCAATGTGAGTGGGTCTGTGCGAGGGCCGCTGAGGGAGGTTTGAGGGCAGGCATGCGTTTTGGGGCTGGCACCTTTGGCCTGGGAGCTAGGGCTGGACGTTCACATTTTTCAGTGTGGACGCTGATTTTTGGTGGAGAGGGTCGTAAGGCTCTATGTTGAGCCCTTGCTCGGACAGGCGAGCCCGCAGCCCCAATGTGAGTGGGTCTGTGCGAGGGCCGCTGAGGGAGGTTTGAGGGCAGGCATGCGTTTTGGGGCTGGCACCTTTGGCCTGGGAGCTAGGGCTGGACGTTCACATTTTTCAGTGTGGACGCTGATTTTTGGTGGAGAGGGTCGTAAGGCTCTATGTTGAGCCCTTGCTCGGACAGGCGAGCCCGCAGCCCCAATGTGAGTGGGTCTGTGCGAGGGCCGCTGAGGGAGGTTTGAGGGCAGGCATGCGTTTTGGGGCTGGCACCTTTGGCCTGGGAGCTAGGGCTGGACGTTCACATTTTTCAGTGTGGACGCTGATTTTTGGTGGAGAGGGTCGTAAGGCTCTATGTTGAGCCCTTGCTCGGACAGGCGAGCCCGCAGCCCCAATGTGAGTGGGTCTGTGCGAGGGCCGCTGAGGGAGGTTTGAGGGCAGGCATGCGTTTTGGGGCTGGCACCTTTGGCCTGGGAGCTAGGGCTGGACGTTCACATTTTTCAGTGTGGACGCTGATTTTTGGTGGAGAGGGTCGTAAGGCTCTATGTTGAGCCCTTGCTCGGACAGGCGAGCCCGCAGCCCCAATGTGAGTGGGTCTGTGCGAGGGCCGCTGAGGGAGGTTTGAGGGCAGGCATGCGTTTTGGGGCTGGCACCTTTGGCCTGGGAGCTAGGGCTGGACGTTCACATTTTTCAGTGTGGACGCTGATTTTTGGTGGAGAGGGTCGTAAGGCTCTATGTTGAGCCCTTGCTCGGACAGGCGAGCCCGCAGCCCCAATGTGAGTGGGTCTGTGCGAGGGCCGCTGAGGGAGGTTTGAGGGCAGGCATGCGTTTTGGGGCTGGCACCTTTGGCCTGGGAGCTAGGGCTGGACGTTCACATTTTTCAGTGTGGACGCTGATTTTTGGTGGAGAGGGTCGTAAGGCTCTATGTTGAGCCCTTGCTCGGACAGGCGAGCCCGCAGCCCCAATGTGAGTGGGTCTGTGCGAGGGCCGCTGAGGGAGGTTTGAGGGCAGGCATGCGTTTTGGGGCTGGCACCTTTGGCCTGGGAGCTAGGGCTGGACGTTCACATTTTTCAGTGTGGACGCTGATTTTTGGTGGAGAGGGTCGTAAGGCTCTATGTTGAGCCCTTGCTCGGACAGGCGAGCCCGCAGCCCCAATGTGAGTGGGTCTGTGCGAGGGCCGCTGAGGGAGGTTTGAGGGCAGGCATGCGTTTTGGGGCTGGCACCTTTGGCCTGGGAGCTAGGGCTGGACGTTCACATTTTTCAGTGTGGACGCTGATTTTTGGTGGAGAGGGTCGTAAGGCTCTATGTTGAGCCCTTGCTCGGACAGGCGAGCCCGCAGCCCCAATGTGAGTGGGTCTGTGCGAGGGCCGCTGAGGGAGGTTTGAGGGCAGGCATGCGTTTTGGGGCTGGCACCTTTGGCCTGGGAGCTAGGGCTGGACGTTCACATTTTTCAGTGTGGACGCTGATTTTTGGTGGAGAGGGTCGTAAGGCTCTATGTTGAGCCCTTGCTCGGACAGGCGAGCCCGCAGCCCCAATGTGAGTGGGTCTGTGCGAGGGCCGCTGAGGGAGGTTTGAGGGCAGGCATGCGTTTTGGGGCTGGCACCTTTGGCCTGGGAGCTAGGGCTGGACGTTCACATTTTTCAGTGTGGACGCTGATTTTTGGTGGAGAGGGTCGTAAGGCTCTATGTTGAGCCCTTGCTCGGACAGGCGAGCCCGCAGCCCCAATGTGAGTGGGTCTGTGCGAGGGCCGCTGAGGGAGGTTTGAGGGCAGGCATGCGTTTTGGGGCTGGCACCTTTGGCCTGGGAGCTAGGGCTGGACGTTCACATTTTTCAGTGTGGACGCTGATTTTTGGTGGAGAGGGTCGTAAGGCTCTATGTTGAGCCCTTGCTCGGACAGGCGAGCCCGCAGCCCCAATGTGAGTGGGTCTGTGCGAGGGCCGCTGAGGGAGGTTTGAGGGCAGGCATGCGTTTTGGGGCTGGCACCTTTGGCCTGGGAGCTAGGGCTGGACGTTCACATTTTTCAGTGTGGACGCTGATTTTTGGTGGAGAGGGTCGTAAGGCTCTATGTTGAGCCCTTGCTCGGACAGGCGAGCCCGCAGCCCCAATGTGAGTGGGTCTGTGCGAGGGCCGCTGAGGGAGGTTTGAGGGCAGGCATGCGTTTTGGGGCTGGCACCTTTGGCCTGGGAGCTAGGGCTGGACGTTCACATTTTTCAGTGTGGACGCTGATTTTTGGTGGAGAGGGTCGTAAGGCTCTATGTTGAGCCCTTGCTCGGACAGGCGAGCCCGCAGCCCCAATGTGAGTGGGTCTGTGCGAGGGCCGCTGAGGGAGGTTTGAGGGCAGGCATGCGTTTTGGGGCTGGCACCTTTGGCCTGGGAGCTAGGGCTGGACGTTCACATTTTTCAGTGTGGACGCTGATTTTTGGTGGAGAGGGTCGTAAGGCTCTATGTTGAGCCCTTGCTCGGACAGGCGAGCCCGCAGCCCCAATGTGAGTGGGTCTGTGCGAGGGCCGCTGAGGGAGGTTTGAGGGCAGGCATGCGTTTTGGGGCTGGCACCTTTGGCCTGGGAGCTAGGGCTGGACGTTCACATTTTTCAGTGTGGACGCTGATTTTTGGTGGAGAGGGTCGTAAGGCTCTATGTTGAGCCCTTGCTCGGACAGGCGAGCCCGCAGCCCCAATGTGAGTGGGTCTGTGCGAGGGCCGCTGAGGGAGGTTTGAGGGCAGGCATGCGTTTTGGGGCTGGCACCTTTGGCCTGGGAGCTAGGGCTGGACGTTCACATTTTTCAGTGTGGACGCTGATTTTTGGTGGAGAGGGTCGTAAGGCTCTATGTTGAGCCCTTGCTCGGACAGGCGAGCCCGCAGCCCCAATGTGAGTGGGTCTGTGCGAGGGCCGCTGAGGGAGGTTTGAGGGCAGGCATGCGTTTTGGGGCTGGCACCTTTGGCCTGGGAGCTAGGGCTGGACGTTCACATTTTTCAGTGTGGACGCTGATTTTTGGTGGAGAGGGTCGTAAGGCTCTATGTTGAGCCCTTGCTCGGACAGGCGAGCCCGCAGCCCCAATGTGAGTGGGTCTGTGCGAGGGCCGCTGAGGGAGGTTTGAGGGCAGGCATGCGTTTTGGGGCTGGCACCTTTGGCCTGGGAGCTAGGGCTGGACGTTCACATTTTTCAGTGTGGACGCTGATTTTTGGTGGAGAGGGTCGTAAGGCTCTATGTTGAGCCCTTGCTCGGACAGGCGAGCCCGCAGCCCCAATGTGAGTGGGTCTGTGCGAGGGCCGCTGAGGGAGGTTTGAGGGCAGGCATGCGTTTTGGGGCTGGCACCTTTGGCCTGGGAGCTAGGGCTGGACGTTCACATTTTTCAGTGTGGACGCTGATTTTTGGTGGAGAGGGTCGTAAGGCTCTATGTTGAGCCCTTGCTCGGCAGGCGAGCCCGCAGCCCCAATGTGAGTGGGTCTGTGCGAGGGCCGCTGAGGGAGGTTTGAGGGCAGGCATGCGTTTTGGGGCTGGCACCTTTGGCCTGGGAGCTAGGGCTGGACGTTCACATTTTTCAGTGTGGACGCTGATTTTTGGTGGAGAGGGTCGTAAGGCTCTATGTTGAGCCCTTGCTCGGACAGGCGAGCCCGCAGCCCCAATGTGAGTGGGTCTGTGCGAGGGCCGCTGAGGGAGGTTTGAGGGCAGGCATGCGTTTTGGGGCTGGCACCTTTGGCCTGGGAGCTAGGGCTGGACGTTCACATTTTTCAGTGTGGACGCTGATTTTTGGTGGAGAGGGTCGTAAGGCTCTATGTTGAGCCCTTGCTCGGACAGGCGAGCCCGCAGCCCCAATGTGAGTGGGTCTGTGCGAGGGCCGCTGAGGGAGGTTTGAGGGCAGGCATGCGTTTTGGGGCTGGCACCTTTGGCCTGGGAGCTAGGGCTGGACGTTCACATTTTTCAGTGTGGACGCTGATTTTTGGTGGAGAGGGTCGTAAGGCTCTATGTTGAGCCCTTGCTCGGACAGGCGAGCCCGCAGCCCCAATGTGAGTGGGTCTGTGCGAGGGCCGCTGAGGGAGGTTTGAGGGCAGGCATGCGTTTTGGGGCTGGCACCTTTGGCCTGGGAGCTAGGGCTGGACGTTCACATTTTTCAGTGTGGACGCTGATTTTTGGTGGAGAGGGTCGTAAGGCTCTATGTTGAGCCCTTGCTCGGACAGGCGAGCCCGCAGCCCCAATGTGAGTGGGTCTGTGCGAGGGCCGCTGAGGGAGGTTTGAGGGCAGGCATGCGTTTTGGGGCTGGCACCTTTGGCCTGGGAGCTAGGGCTGGACGTTCACATTTTTCAGTGTGGACGCTGATTTTTGGTGGAGAGGGTCGTAAGGCTCTATGTTGAGCCCTTGCTCGGACAGGCGAGCCCGCAGCCCCAATGTGAGTGGGTCTGTGCGAGGGCCGCTGAGGGAGGTTTGAGGGCAGGCATGCGTTTTGGGGCTGGCACCTTTGGCCTGGGAGCTAGGGCTGGACGTTCACATTTTTCAGTGTGGACGCTGATTTTTGGTGGAGAGGGTCGTAAGGCTCTATGTTGAGCCCTTGCTCGGACAGGCGAGCCCGCAGCCCCAATGTGAGTGGGTCTGTGCGAGGGCCGCTGAGGGAGGTTTGAGGGCAGGCATGCGTTTTGGGGCTGGCACCTTTGGCCTGGGAGCTAGGGCTGGACGTTCACATTTTTCAGTGTGGACGCTGATTTTTGGTGGAGAGGGTCGTAAGGCTCTATGTTGAGCCCTTGCTCGGACAGGCGAGCCCGCAGCCCCAATGTGAGTGGGTCTGTGCGAGGGCCGCTGAGGGAGGTTTGAGGGCAGGCATGCGTTTTGGGGCTGGCACCTTTGGCCTGGGAGCTAGGGCTGGACGTTCACATTTTTCAGTGTGGACGCTGATTTTTGGTGGAGAGGGTCGTAAGGCTCTATGTTGAGCCCTTGCTCGGACAGGCGAGCCCGCAGCCCCAATGTGAGTGGGTCTGTGCGAGGGCCGCTGAGGGAGGTTTGAGGGCAGGCATGCGTTTTGGGGCTGGCACCTTTGGCCTGGGAGCTAGGGCTGGACGTTCACATTTTTCAGTGTGGACGCTGATTTTTGGTGGAGAGGGTCGTAAGGCTCTATGTTGAGCCCTTGCTCGGACAGGCGAGCCCGCAGCCCCAATGTGAGTGGGTCTGTGCGAGGGCCGCTGAGGGAGGTTTGAGGGCAGGCATGCGTTTTGGGGCTGGCACCTTTGGCCTGGGAGCTAGGGCTGGACGTTCACATTTTTCAGTGTGGACGCTGATTTTTGGTGGAGAGGGTCGTAAGGCTCTATGTTGAGCCCTTGCTCGGACAGGCGAGCCCGCAGCCCCAATGTGAGTGGGTCTGTGCGAGGGCCGCTGAGGGAGGTTTGAGGGCAGGCATGCGTTTTGGGGCTGGCACCTTTGGCCTGGGAGCTAGGGCTGGACGTTCACATTTTTCAGTGTGGACGCTGATTTTTGGTGGAGAGGGTCGTAAGGCTCTATGTTGAGCCCTTGCTCGGACAGGCGAGCCCGCAGCCCCAATGTGAGTGGGTCTGTGCGAGGGCCGCTGAGGGAGGTTTGAGGGCAGGCATGCGTTTTGGGGCTGGCACCTTTGGCCTGGGAGCTAGGGCTGGACGTTCACATTTTTCAGTGTGGACGCTGATTTTTGGTGGAGAGGGTCGTAAGGCTCTATGTTGAGCCCTTGCTCGGACAGGCGAGCCCGCAGCCCCAATGTGAGTGGGTCTGTGCGAGGGCCGCTGAGGGAGGTTTGAGGGCAGGCATGCGTTTTGGGGCTGGCACCTTTGGCCTGGGAGCTAGGGCTGGACGTTCACATTTTTCAGTGTGGACGCTGATTTTTGGTGGAGAGGGTCGTAAGGCTCTATGTTGAGCCCTTGCTCGGACAGGCGAGCCCGCAGCCCCAATGTGAGTGGGTCTGTGCGAGGGCCGCTGAGGGAGGTTTGAGGGCAGGCATGCGTTTTGGGGCTGGCACCTTTGGCCTGGGAGCTAGGGCTGGACGTTCACATTTTTCAGTGTGGACGCTGATTTTTGGTGGAGAGGGTCGTAAGGCTCTATGTTGAGCCCTTGCTCGGACAGGCGAGCCCGCAGCCCCAATGTGAGTGGGTCTGTGCGAGGGCCGCTGAGGGAGGTTTGAGGGCAGGCATGCGTTTTGGGGCTGGCACCTTTGGCCTGGGAGCTAGGGCTGGACGTTCACATTTTTCAGTGTGGACGCTGATTTTTGGTGGAGAGGGTCGTAAGGCTCTATGTTGAGCCCTTGCTCGGACAGGCGAACCCGCAGCCCCAGTGTGAGTGGGTCTGTGCGAGGGCCGCTGAGGGAGGTTTGAGGGCAGGCATGCGTTTTGGGGCTGGCACCTTTGGCCTGGGAGCTAGGGCTGGACGTTCACATTTTTCAGTGTGGACGCTGATTTTTGGTGGAGAGGGTCGTAAGGCTCTATGTTGAGCCCTTGCTCGGACAGGCGAGCCCGCAGCCCCAATGTGAGTGGGTCTGTGCGAGGGCCGCTGAGGGAGGTTTGAGGGCAGGCATGCGTTTTGGGGCTGGCACCTTTGGCCTGGGAGCTAGGGCTGGACGTTCACATTTTTCAGTGTGGACGCTGATTTTTGGTGGAGAGGGTCGTAAGGCTCTATGTTGAGCCCTTGCTCGGACAGGCGAGCCCGCAGCCCCAATGTGAGTGGGTCTGTGCGAGGGCCGCTGAGGGAGGTTTGAGGGCAGGCATGCGTTTTGGGGCTGGCACCTTTGGCCTGGGAGCTAGGGCTGGACGTTCACATTTTTCAGTGTGGACGCTGATTTTTGGTGGAGAGGGTCGTAAGGCTCTATGTTGAGCCCTTGCTCGGACAGGCGAGCCCGCAGCCCCAATGTGAGTGGGTCTGTGCGAGGGCCGCTGAGGGAGGTTTGAGGGCAGGCATGCGTTTTGGGGCTGGCACCTTTGGCCTGGGAGCTAGGGCTGGACGTTCACATTTTTCAGTGTGGACGCTGATTTTTGGTGGAGAGGGTCGTAAGGCTCTATGTTGAGCCCTTGCTCGGACAGGCGAGCCCGCAGCCCCAATGTGAGTGGGTCTGTGCGAGGGCCGCTGAGGGAGGTTTGAGGGCAGGCATGCGTTTTGGGGCTGGCACCTTTGGCCTGGGAGCTAGGGCTGGACGTTCACATTTTTCAGTGTGGACGCTGATTTTTGGTGGAGAGGGTCGTAAGGCTCTATGTTGAGCCCTTGCTCGGACAGGCGAGCCCGCAGCCCCAATGTGAGTGGGTCTGTGCGAGGGCCGCTGAGGGAGGTTTGAGGGCAGGCATGCGTTTTGGGGCTGGCACCTTTGGCCTGGGAGCTAGGGCTGGACGTTCACATTTTTCAGTGTGGACGCTGATTTTTGGTGGAGAGGGTCGTAAGGCTCTATGTTGAGCCCTTGCTCGGACAGGCGAGCCCGCAGCCCCAATGTGAGTGGGTCTGTGCGAGGGCCGCTGAGGGAGGTTTGAGGGCAGGCATGCGTTTTGGGGCTGGCACCTTTGGCCTGGGAGCTAGGGCTGGACGTTCACATTTTTCAGTGTGGACGCTGATTTTTGGTGGAGAGGGTCGTAAGGCTCTATGTTGAGCCCTTGCTCGGACAGGCGAGCCCGCAGCCCCAATGTGAGTGGGTCTGTGCGAGGGCCGCTGAGGGAGGTTTGAGGGCAGGCATGCGTTTTGGGGCTGGCACCTTTGGCCTGGGAGCTAGGGCTGGACGTTCACATTTTTCAGTGTGGACGCTGATTTTTGGTGGAGAGGGTCGTAAGGCTCTATGTTGAGCCCTTGCTCGGACAGGCGAGCCCGCAGCCCCAATGTGAGTGGGTCTGTGCGAGGGCCGCTGAGGGAGGTTTGAGGGCAGGCATGCGTTTTGGGGCTGGCACCTTTGGCCTGGGAGCTAGGGCTGGACGTTCACATTTTTCAGTGTGGACGCTGATTTTTGGTGGAGAGGGTCGTAAGGCTCTATGTTGAGCCCTTGCTCGGACAGGCGAGCCCGCAGCCCCAATGTGAGTGGGTCTGTGCGAGGGCCGCTGAGGGAGGTTTGAGGGCAGGCATGCGTTTTGGGGCTGGCACCTTTGGCCTGGGAGCTAGGGCTGGACGTTCACATTTTTCAGTGTGGACGCTGATTTTTGGTGGAGAGGGTCGTAAGGCTCTATGTTGAGCCCTTGCTCGGACAGGCGAGCCCGCAGCCCCAATGTGAGTGGGTCTGTGCGAGGGCCGCTGAGGGAGGTTTGAGGGCAGGCATGCGTTTTGGGGCTGGCACCTTTGGCCTGGGAGCTAGGGCTGGACGTTCACATTTTTCAGTGTGGACGCTGATTTTTGGTGGAGAGGGTCGTAAGGCTCTATGTTGAGCCCTTGCTCGGACAGGCGAGCCCGCAGCCCCAATGTGAGTGGGTCTGTGCGAGGGCCGCTGAGGGAGGTTTGAGGGCAGGCATGCGTTTTGGGGCTGGCACCTTTGGCCTGGGAGCTAGGGCTGGACGTTCACATTTTTCAGTGTGGACGCTGATTTTTGGTGGAGAGGGTCGTAAGGCTCTATGTTGAGCCCTTGCTCGGACAGGCGAGCCCGCAGCCCCAATGTGAGTGGGTCTGTGCGAGGGCCGCTGAGGGAGGTTTGAGGGCAGGCATGCGTTTTGGGGCTGGCACCTTTGGCCTGGGAGCTAGGGCTGGACGTTCACATTTTTCAGTGTGGACGCTGATTTTTGGTGGAGAGGGTCGTAAGGCTCTATGTTGAGCCCTTGCTCGGACAGGCGAGCCCGCAGCCCCAATGTGAGTGGGTCTGTGCGAGGGCCGCTGAGGGAGGTTTGAGGGCAGGCATGCGTTTTGGGGCTGGCACCTTTGGCCTGGGAGCTAGGGCTGGACGTTCACATTTTTCAGTGTGGACGCTGATTTTTGGTGGAGAGGGTCGTAAGGCTCTATGTTGAGCCCTTGCTCGGACAGGCGAGCCCGCAGCCCCAATGTGAGTGGGTCTGTGCGAGGGCCGCTGAGGGAGGTTTGAGGGCAGGCATGCGTTTTGGGGCTGGCACCTTTGGCCTGGGAGCTAGGGCTGGACGTTCACATTTTTCAGTGTGGACGCTGATTTTTGGTGGAGAGGGTCGTAAGGCTCTATGTTGAGCCCTTGCTCGGACAGGCGAGCCCGCAGCCTCAGTGTGAGTGGGTCTGTGCGAGGGCCGCTGAGGGAGGTTTGAGGGCAGGCATGCGTTTTGGGGCTGGCACCTTTGGCCTGGGAGCTAGGGCTGGACGTTCACATTTTTCAGTGTGGACGCTGATTTTTGGTGGAGAGGGTCGTAAGGCTCTATGTTGAGCCCTTGCTCGGACAGGCGAGCCCGCAGCCCCAATGTGAGTGGGTCTGTGCGAGGGCCGCTGAGGGAGGTTTGAGGGCAGGCATGCGTTTTGGGGCTGGCACCTTTGGCCTGGGAGCTAGGGCTGGACGTTCACATTTTTCAGTGTGGACGCTGATTTTTGGTGGAGAGGGTCGTAAGGCTCTATGTTGAGCCCTTGCTCGGACAGGCGAGCCCGCAGCCCCAATGTGAGTGGGTCTGTGCGAGGGCCGCTGAGGGAGGTTTGAGGGCAGGCATGCGTTTTGGGGCTGGCACCTTTGGCCTGGGAGCTAGGGCTGGACGTTCACATTTTTCAGTGTGGACGCTGATTTTTGGTGGAGAGGGTCGTAAGGCTCTATGTTGAGCCCTTGCTCGGACAGGCGAGCCCGCAGCCCCATTGTGAGTGGGTCTGTGCGAGGGCCGCTGAGGGAGGTTTGAGGGCAGGCATGCGTTTTGGGGCTGGCACCTTTGGCCTGGGAGCTAGGGCTGGACGTTCACATTTTTCAGTGTGGACGCTGATTTTGGTGGAGAGGGTCGTAAGGCTCTATGTTGAGCCCTTGCTCGGACAGGCGAGCCCGCAGCCCCAATGTGAGTGGGTCTGTGCGAGGGCCGCTGAGGGAGGTTTGAGGGCAGGCATGCGTTTTGGGGCTGGCACCTTTGGCCTGGGAGCTAGGGCTGGACGTTCACATTTTTCAGTGTGGACGCTGATTTTTGGTGGAGAGGGTCGTAAGGCTCTATGTTGAGCCCTTGCTCGGACAGGCGAGCCCGCAGCCCCAATGTGAGTGGGTCTGTGCGAGGGCCGCTGAGGGAGGTTTGAGGGCAGGCATGCGTTTTGGGGCTGGCACCTTTGGCCTGGGAGCTAGGGCTGGACGTTCACATTTTTCAGTGTGGACGCTGATTTTGGTGGAGAGGGTCGTAAGGCTCTATGTTGAGCCCTTGCTCGGACAGGCGAGCCCGCAGCCCCAATGTGAGTGGGTCTGTGCGAGGGCCGCTGAGGGAGGTTTGAGGGCAGGCATGCGTTTTGGGGCTGGCACCTTTGGCCTGGGAGCTAGGGCTGGACGTTCACATTTTTCAGTGTGGACGCTGATTTTTGGTGGAGAGGGTCGTAAGGCTCTATGTTGAGCCCTTGCTCGGACAGGCGAGCCCGCAGCCCCAATGTGAGTGGGTCTGTGCGAGGGCCGCTGAGGGAGGTTTGAGGGCAGGCATGCGTTTTGGGGCTGGCACCTTTGGCCTGGGAGCTAGGGCTGGACGTTCACATTTTTCAGTGTGGACGCTGATTTTTGGTGGAGAGGGTCGTAAGGCTCTATGTTGAGCCCTTGCTCGGACAGGCGAGCCCGCAGCCCCAATGTGAGTGGGTCTGTGCGAGGGCCGCTGAGGGAGGTTTGAGGGCAGGCATGCGTTTTGGGGCTGGCACCTTTGGCCTGGGAGCTAGGGCTGGACGTTCACATTTTTCAGTGTGGACGCTGATTTTTGGTGGAGAGGGTCGTAAGGCTCTATGTTGAGCCCTTGCTCGGACAGGCGAGCCCGCAGCCCCAATGTGAGTGGGTCTGTGCGAGGGCCGCTGAGGGAGGTTTGAGGGCAGGCATGCGTTTTGGGGCTGGCACCTTTGGCCTGGGAGCTAGGGCTGGACGTTCACATTTTTCAGTGTGGACGCTGATTTTTGGTGGAGAGGGTCGTAAGGCTCTATGTTGAGCCCTTGCTCGGACAGGCGAGCCCGCAGCCCCAATGTGAGTGGGTCTGTGCGAGGGCCGCTGAGGGAGGTTTGAGGGCAGGCATGCGTTTTGGGGCTGGCACCTTTGGCCTGGGAGCTAGGGCTGGACGTTCACATTTTTCAGTGTGGACGCTGATTTTTGGTGGAGAGGGTCGTAAGGCTCTATGTTGAGCCCTTGCTCGGACAGGCGAGCCCGCAGCCCCAATGTGAGTGGGTCTGTGCGAGGGCCGCTGAGGGAGGTTTGAGGGCAGGCATGCGTTTTGGGGCTGGCACCTTTGGCCTGGGAGCTAGGGCTGGACGTTCACATTTTTCAGTGTGGACGCTGATTTTTGGTGGAGAGGGTCGTAAGGCTCTATGTTGAGCCCTTGCTCGGACAGGCGAGCCCGCAGCCCCAATGTGAGTGGGTCTGTGCGAGGGCCGCTGAGGGAGGTTTGAGGGCAGGCATGCGTTTTGGGGCTGGCACCTTTGGCCTGGGAGCTAGGGCTGGACGTTCACATTTTTCAGTGTGGACGCTGATTTTTGGTGGAGAGGGTCGTAAGGCTCTATGTTGAGCCCTTGCTCGGACAGGCGAGCCCGCAGCCCCAATGTGAGTGGGTCTGTGCGAGGGCCGCTGAGGGAGGTTTGAGGGCAGGCATGCGTTTTGGGGCTGGCACCTTTGGCCTGGGAGCTAGGGCTGGACGTTCACATTTTTCAGTGTGGACGCTGATTTTTGGTGGAGAGGGTCGTAAGGCTCTATGTTGAGCCCTTGCTCGGACAGGCGAGCCCGCAGCCCCAATGTGAGTGGGTCTGTGCGAGGGCCGCTGAGGGAGGTTTGAGGGCAGGCATGCGTTTTGGGGCTGGCACCTTTGGCCTGGGAGCTAGGGCTGGACGTTCACATTTTTCAGTGTGGACGCTGATTTTTGGTGGAGAGGGTCGTAAGGCTCTATGTTGAGCCCTTGCTCGGACAGGCGAGCCCGCAGCCCCAATGTGAGTGGGTCTGTGCGAGGGCCGCTGAGGGAGGTTTGAGGGCAGGCATGCGTTTTGGGGCTGGCACCTTTGGCCTGGGAGCTAGGGCTGGACGTTCACATTTTTCAGTGTGGACGCTGATTTTTGGTGGAGAGGGTCGTAAGGCTCTATGTTGAGCCCTTGCTCGGACAGGCGAGCCCGCAGCCCCAATGTGAGTGGGTCTGTGCGAGGGCCGCTGAGGGAGGTTTGAGGGCAGGCATGCGTTTTGGGGCTGGCACCTTTGGCCTGGGAGCTAGGGCTGGACGTTCACATTTTTCAGTGTGGACGCTGATTTTTGGTGGAGAGGGTCGTAAGGCTCTATGTTGAGCCCTTGCTCGGACAGGCGAGCCCGCAGCCCCAATGTGAGTGGGTCTGTGCGAGGGCCGCTGAGGGAGGTTTGAGGGCAGGCATGCGTTTTGGGGCTGGCACCTTTGGCCTGGGAGCTAGGGCTGGACGTTCACATTTTTCAGTGTGGACGCTGATTTTTGGTGGAGAGGGTCGTAAGGCTCTATGTTGAGCCCTTGCTCGGACAGGCGAGCCCGCAGCCCCAATGTGAGTGGGTCTGTGCGAGGGCCGCTGAGGGAGGTTTGAGGGCAGGCATGCGTTTTGGGGCTGGCACCTTTGGCCTGGGAGCTAGGGCTGGACGTTCACATTTTTCAGTGTGGACGCTGATTTTTGGTGGAGAGGGTCGTAAGGCTCTATGTTGAGCCCTTGCTCGGACAGGCGAGCCCGCAGCCCCAATGTGAGTGGGTCTGTGCGAGGGCCGCTGAGGGAGGTTTGAGGGCAGGCATGCGTTTTGGGGCTGGCACCTTTGGCCTGGGAGCTAGGGCTGGACGTTCACATTTTTCAGTGTGGACGCTGATTTTTGGTGGAGAGGGTCGTAAGGCTCTATGTTGAGCCCTTGCTCGGACAGGCGAGCCCGCAGCCCCAATGTGAGTGGGTCTGTGCGAGGGCCGCTGAGGGAGGTTTGAGGGCAGGCATGCGTTTTGGGGCTGGCACCTTTGGCCTGGGAGCTAGGGCTGGACGTTCACATTTTTCAGTGTGGACGCTGATTTTTGGTGGAGAGGGTCGTAAGGCTCTATGTTGAGCCCTTGCTCGGACAGGCGAGCCCGCAGCCCCAATGTGAGTGGGTCTGTGCGAGGGCCGCTGAGGGAGGTTTGAGGGCAGGCATGCGTTTTGGGGCTGGCACCTTTGGCCTGGGAGCTAGGGCTGGACGTTCACATTTTTCAGTGTGGACGCTGATTTTTGGTGGAGAGGGTCGTAAGGCTCTATGTTGAGCCCTTGCTCGGACAGGCGAGCCCGCAGCCCCAATGTGAGTGGGTCTGTGCGAGGGCCGCTGAGGGAGGTTTGAGGGCAGGCATGCGTTTTGGGGCTGGCACCTTTGGCCTGGGAGCTAGGGCTGGACGTTCACATTTTTCAGTGTGGACGCTGATTTTTGGTGGAGAGGGTCGTAAGGCTCTATGTTGAGCCCTTGCTCGGACAGGCGAGCCCGCAGCCCCAATGTGAGTGGGTCTGTGCGAGGGCCGCTGAGGGAGGTTTGAGGGCAGGCATGCGTTTTGGGGCTGGCACCTTTGGCCTGGGAGCTAGGGCTGGACGTTCACATTTTTCAGTGTGGACGCTGATTTTTGGTGGAGAGGGTCGTAAGGCTCTATGTTGAGCCCTTGCTCGGACAGGCGAGCCCGCAGCCCCAATGTGAGTGGGTCTGTGCGAGGGCCGCTGAGGGAGGTTTGAGGGCAGGCATGCGTTTTGGGGCTGGCACCTTTGGCCTGGGAGCTAGGGCTGGACGTTCACATTTTTCAGTGTGGACGCTGATTTTTGGTGGAGAGGGTCGTAAGGCTCTATGTTGAGCCCTTGCTCGGACAGGCGAGCCCGCAGCCCCAATGTGAGTGGGTCTGTGCGAGGGCCGCTGAGGGAGGTTTGAGGGCAGGCATGCGTTTTGGGGCTGGCACCTTTGGCCTGGGAGCTAGGGCTGGACGTTCACATTTTTCAGTGTGGACGCTGATTTTTGGTGGAGAGGGTCGTAAGGCTCTATGTTGAGCCCTTGCTCGGACAGGCGAGCCCGCAGCCCCAATGTGAGTGGGTCTGTGCGAGGGCCGCTGAGGGAGGTTTGAGGGCAGGCATGCGTTTTGGGGCTGGCACCTTTGGCCTGGGAGCTAGGGCTGGACGTTCACATTTTTCAGTGTGGACGCTGATTTTTGGTGGAGAGGGTCGTAAGGCTCTATGTTGAGCCCTTGCTCGGACAGGCGAGCCCGCAGCCCCAATGTGAGTGGGTCTGTGCGAGGGCCGCTGAGGGAGGTTTGAGGGCAGGCATGCGTTTTGGGGCTGGCACCTTTGGCCTGGGAGCTAGGGCTGGACGTTCACATTTTTCAGTGTGGACGCTGATTTTTGGTGGAGAGGGTCGTAAGGCTCTATGTTGAGCCCTTGCTCGGACAGGCGAGCCCGCAGCCCCAATGTGAGTGGGTCTGTGCGAGGGCCGCTGAGGGAGGTTTGAGGGCAGGCATGCGTTTTGGGGCTGGCACCTTTGGCCTGGGAGCTAGGGCTGGACGTTCACATTTTTCAGTGTGGACGCTGATTTTTGGTGGAGAGGGTCGTAAGGCTCTATGTTGAGCCCTTGCTCGGACAGGCGAGCCCGCAGCCCCAATGTGAGTGGGTCTGTGCGAGGGCCGCTGAGGGAGGTTTGAGGGCAGGCATGCGTTTTGGGGCTGGCACCTTTGGCCTGGGAGCTAGGGCTGGACGTTCACATTTTTCAGTGTGGACGCTGATTTTTGGTGGAGAGGGTCGTAAGGCTCTATGTTGAGCCCTTGCTCGGACAGGCGAGCCCGCAGCCCCAATGTGAGTGGGTCTGTGCGAGGGCCGCTGAGGGAGGTTTGAGGGCAGGCATGCGTTTTGGGGCTGGCACCTTTGGCCTGGGAGCTAGGGCTGGACGTTCACATTTTTCAGTGTGGACGCTGATTTTTGGTGGAGAGGGTCGTAAGGCTCTATGTTGAGCCCTTGCTCGGACAGGCGAGCCCGCAGCCCCAATGTGAGTGGGTCTGTGCGAGGGCCGCTGAGGGAGGTTTGAGGGCAGGCATGCGTTTTGGGGCTGGCACCTTTGGCCTGGGAGCTAGGGCTGGACGTTCACATTTTTCAGTGTGGACGCTGATTTTTGGTGGAGAGGGTCGTAAGGCTCTATGTTGAGCCCTTGCTCGGACAGGCGAGCCCGCAGCCCCAATGTGAGTGGGTCTGTGCGAGGGCCGCTGAGGGAGGTTTGAGGGCAGGCATGCGTTTTGGGGCTGGCACCTTTGGCCTGGGAGCTAGGGCTGGACGTTCACATTTTTCAGTGTGGACGCTGATTTTTGGTGGAGAGGGTCGTAAGGCTCTATGTTGAGCCCTTGCTCGGACAGGCGAGCCCGCAGCCCCAATGTGAGTGGGTCTGTGCGAGGGCCGCTGAGGGAGGTTTGAGGGCAGGCATGCGTTTTGGGGCTGGCACCTTTGGCCTGGGAGCTAGGGCTGGACGTTCACATTTTTCAGTGTGGACGCTGATTTTTGGTGGAGAGGGTCGTAAGGCTCTATGTTGAGCCCTTGCTCGGACAGGCGAGCCCGCAGCCCCAATGTGAGTGGGTCTGTGCGAGGGCCGCTGAGGGAGGTTTGAGGGCAGGCATGCGTTTTGGGGCTGGCACCTTTGGCCTGGGAGCTAGGGCTGGACGTTCACATTTTTCAGTGTGGACGCTGATTTTTGGTGGAGAGGGTCGTAAGGCTCTATGTTGAGCCCTTGCTCGGACAGGCGAGCCCGCAGCCCCAATGTGAGTGGGTCTGTGCGAGGGCCGCTGAGGGAGGTTTGAGGGCAGGCATGCGTTTTGGGGCTGGCACCTTTGGCCTGGGAGCTAGGGCTGGACGTTCACATTTTTCAGTGTGGACGCTGATTTTTGGTGGAGAGGGTCGTAAGGCTCTATGTTGAGCCCTTGCTCGGACAGGCGAGCCCGCAGCCCCAATGTGAGTGGGTCTGTGCGAGGGCCGCTGAGGGAGGTTTGAGGGCAGGCATGCGTTTTGGGGCTGGCACCTTTGGCCTGGGAGCTAGGGCTGGACGTTCACATTTTTCAGTGTGGACGCTGATTTTTGGTGGAGAGGGTCGTAAGGCTCTATGTTGAGCCCTTGCTCGGACAGGCGAGCCCGCAGCCCCAATGTGAGTGGGTCTGTGCGAGGGCCGCTGAGGGAGGTTTGAGGGCAGGCATGCGTTTTGGGGCTGGCACCTTTGGCCTGGGAGCTAGGGCTGGACGTTCACATTTTTCAGTGTGGACGCTGATTTTTGGTGGAGAGGGTCGTAAGGCTCTATGTTGAGCCCTTGCTCGGACAGGCGAGCCCGCAGCCCCAATGTGAGTGGGTCTGTGCGAGGGCCGCTGAGGGAGGTTTGAGGGCAGGCATGCGTTTTGGGGCTGGCACCTTTGGCCTGGGAGCTAGGGCTGGACGTTCACATTTTTCAGTGTGGACGCTGATTTTTGGTGGAGAGGGTCGTAAGGCTCTATGTTGAGCCCTTGCTCGGACAGGCGAGCCCGCAGCCCCAATGTGAGTGGGTCTGTGCGAGGGCCGCTGAGGGAGGTTTGAGGGCAGGCATGCGTTTTGGGGCTGGCACCTTTGGCCTGGGAGCTAGGGCTGGACGTTCACATTTTTCAGTGTGGACGCTGATTTTTGGTGGAGAGGGTCGTAAGGCTCTATGTTGAGCCCTTGCTCGGACAGGCGAGCCCGCAGCCCCAATGTGAGTGGGTCTGTGCGAGGGCCGCTGAGGGAGGTTTGAGGGCAGGCATGCGTTTTGGGGCTGGCACCTTTGGCCTGGGAGCTAGGGCTGGACGTTCACATTTTTCAGTGTGGACGCTGATTTTTGGTGGAGAGGGTCGTAAGGCTCTATGTTGAGCCCTTGCTCGGACAGGCGAGCCCGCAGCCCCAATGTGAGTGGGTCTGTGCGAGGGCCGCTGAGGGAGGTTTGAGGGCAGGCATGCGTTTTGGGGCTGGCACCTTTGGCCTGGGAGCTAGGGCTGGACGTTCACATTTTTCAGTGTGGACGCTGATTTTTGGTGGAGAGGGTCGTAAGGCTCTATGTTGAGCCCTTGCTCGGACAGGCGAGCCCGCAGCCCCAATGTGAGTGGGTCTGTGCGAGGGCCGCTGAGGGAGGTTTGAGGGCAGGCATGCGTTTTGGGGCTGGCACCTTTGGCCTGGGAGCTAGGGCTGGACGTTCACATTTTTCAGTGTGGACGCTGATTTTTGGTGGAGAGGGTCGTAAGGCTCTATGTTGAGCCCTTGCTCGGACAGGCGAGCCCGCAGCCCCAATGTGAGTGGGTCTGTGCGAGGGCCGCTGAGGGAGGTTTGAGGGCAGGCATGCGTTTTGGGGCTGGCACCTTTGGCCTGGGAGCTAGGGCTGGACGTTCACATTTTTCAGTGTGGACGCTGATTTTTGGTGGAGAGGGTCGTAAGGCTCTATGTTGAGCCCTTGCTCGGACAGGCGAGCCCGCAGCCGCAATGTGAGTGGGTCTGTGCGAGGGCCCCTGAGGGAGGTTTGAGGGCAGGCATGCGTTTTGGGGCTGGCACCTTTGGCCTGGGAGCTAGGGCTGGACGTTCACATTTTTCAGTGTGGACGCTGATTTTTGGTGGAGAGGGTCGTAAGGCTCTATGTTGAGCCCTTGCTCGGACAGGCGAGCCCGCAGCCCCAATGTGAGTGGGTCTGTGCGAGGGCCGCTGAGGGAGGTTTGAGGGCAGGCATGCGTTTTGGGGCTGGCACCTTTGGCCTGGGAGCTAGGGCTGGACGTTCACATTTTTCAGTGTGGACGCTGATTTTTGGTGGAGAGGGTCGTAAGGCTCTATGTTGAGCCCTTGCTCAGACAGGCGAGCCCGCAGCCCCAATGTGAGTGGGTCTGTGCGAGGGCCGCTGAGGGAGGTTTGAGGGCAGGCATGCGTTTTGGGGCTGGCACCTTTGGCCTGGGAGCTAGGGCTGGACGTTCACATTTTTCAGTGTGGACGCTGATTTTTGGTGGAGAGGGTCGTAAGGCTCTATGTTGAGCCCTTGCTCGGACAGGCGAGCCCGCAGCCCCAATGTGAGTGGGTCTGTGCGAGGGCCGCTGAGGGAGGTTTGAGGGCAGGCATGCGTTTTGGGGCTGGCACCTTTGGCCTGGGAGCTAGGGCTGGACGTTCACATTTTTCAGTGTGGACGCTGATTTTTGGTGGAGAGGGTCGTAAGGCTCTATGTTGAGCCCTTGCTCGGACAGGCGAGCC
Organism: Grus americana; assembly: GCF_028858705.1. Classification (NCBI taxonomy): domain Eukaryota; kingdom Metazoa; phylum Chordata; class Aves; order Gruiformes; family Gruidae; genus Grus; species Grus americana. The sequence goes on from NW_026561599.1 coordinate 50,877, forward strand.
CGCAGCCCCAATGTGAGTGGGTCTGTGCGAGGGCCGCTGAGGGAGGTTTGAGGGCAGGCATGCGTTTTGGGGCTGGCACCTTTGGCCTGGGAGCTAGGGCTGGACGTTCACATTTTTCAGTGTGGACGCTGATTTTTGGTGGAGAGGGTCGTAAGGCTCTATGTTGAGCCCTTGCTCGGACAGGCGAGCCCGCAGCCCCAATGTGAGTGGGTCTGTGCGAGGGCCGCTGAGGGAGGTTTGAGGGCAGGCATGCGTTTTGGGGCTGGCACCTTTGGCCTGGGAGCTAGGGCTGGACGTTCACATTTTTCAGTGTGGACGCTGATTTTTGGTGGAGAGGGTCGTAAGGCTCTATGTTGAGCCCTTGCTCGGACAGGCGAGCCCGCAGCCCCAATGTGAGTGGGTCTGTGCGAGGGCCGCTGAGGGAGGTTTGAGGGCAGGCATGCGTTTTGGGGCTGGCACCTTTGGCCTGGGAGCTAGGGCTGGACGTTCACATTTTTCAGTGTGGACGCTGATTTTTGGTGGAGAGGGTCGTAAGGCTCTATGTTGAGCCCTTGCTCGGACAGGCGAGCCCGCAGCCCCAATGTGAGTGGGTCTGTGCGAGGGCCGCTGAGGGAGGTTTGAGGGCAGGCATGCGTTTTGGGGCTGGCACCTTTGGCCTGGGAGCTAGGGCTGGACGTTCACATTTTTCAGTGTGGACGCTGATTTTTGGTGGAGAGGGTCGTAAGGCTCTATGTTGAGCCCTTGCTCGGACAGGCGAGCCCGCAGCCCCAATGTGAGTGGGTCTGTGCGAGGGCCGCTGAGGGAGGTTTGAGGGCAGGCATGCGTTTTGGGGCTGGCACCTTTGGCCTGGGAGCTAGGGCTGGACGTTCACATTTTTCAGTGTGGACGCTGATTTTTGGTGGAGAGGGTCGTAAGGCTCTATGTTGAGCCCTTGCTCGGACAGGCGAGCCCGCAGCCCCAATGTGAGTGGGTCTGTGCGAGGGCCGCTGAGGGAGGTTTGAGGGCAGGCATGCGTTTTGGGGCTGGCACCTTTGGCCTGGGAGCTAGGGCTGGACGTTCACATTTTTCAGTGTGGACGCTGATTTTTGGTGGAGAGGGTCGTAAGGCTCTATGTTGAGCCCTTGCTCGGACAGGCGAGCCCGCAGCCCCAATGTGAGTGGGTCTGTGCGAGGGCCGCTGAGGGAGGTTTGAGGGCAGGCATGCGTTTTGGGGCTGGCACCTTTGGCCTGGGAGCTAGGGCTGGACGTTCACATTTTTCAGTGTGGACGCTGATTTTTGGTGGAGAGGGTCGTAAGGCTCTATGTTGAGCCCTTGCTCGGCTAGGCGAGCCCGCAGCCCCAATGTGAGTGGGTCTGTGCGAGGGCCGCTGAGGGAGGTTTGAGGGCAGGCATGCGTTTTGGGGCTGGCACCTTTGGCCTGGGAGCTAGGGCTGGACGTTCACATTTTTCAGTGTGGACGCTGATTTTTGGTGGAGAGGGTCGTAAGGCTCTATGTTGAGCCCTTGCTCGGACAGGCGAGCCCGCAGCCCCAATGTGAGTGGGTCTGTGCGAGGGCCGCTGAGGGAGGTTTGAGGGCAGGCATGCGTTTTGGGGCTGGCACCTTTGGCCTGGGAGCTAGGGCTGGACGTTCACATTTTTCAGTGTGGACGCTGATTTTTGGTGGAGAGGGTCGTAAGGCTCTATGTTGAGCCCTTGCTCGGACAGGCGAGCCCGCAGCCCCAATGTGAGTGGGTCTGTGCGAGGGCCGCTGAGGGAGGTTTGAGGGCAGGCATGCGTTTTGGGGCTGGCACCTTTGGCCTGGGAGCTAGGGCTGGACGTTCACATTTTTCAGTGTGGACGCTGATTTTTGGTGGAGAGGGTCGTAAGGCTCTATGTTGAGCCCTTGCTCGGACAGGCGAGCCCGCAGCCCCAATGTGAGTGGGTCTGTGCGAGGGCCGCTGAGGGAGGTTTGAGGGCAGGCATGCGTTTTGGGGCTGGCACCTTTGGCCTGGGAGCTAGGGCTGGACGTTCACATTTTTCAGTGTGGACGCTGATTTTTGGTGGAGAGGGTCGTAAGGCTCTATGTTGAGCCCTTGCTCGGACAGGCGAGCCCGCAGCCCCAATGTGAGTGGGTCTGTGCGAGGGCCGCTGAGGGAGGTTTGAGGGCAGGCATGCGTTTTGGGGCTGGCACCTTTGGCCTGGGAGCTAGGGCTGGACGTTCACATTTTTCAGTGTGGACGCTGATTTTTGGTGGAGAGGGTCGTAAGGCTCTATGTTGAGCCCTTGCTCGGACAGGCGAGCCCGCAGCCCCAATGTGAGTGGGTCTGTGCGAGGGCCGCTGAGGGAGGTTTGAGGGCAGGCATGCGTTTTGGGGCTGGCACCTTTGGCCTGGGAGCTAGGGCTGGACGTTCACATTTTTCAGTGTGGACGCTGATTTTTGGTGGAGAGGGTCGTAAGGCTCTATGTTGAGCCCTTGCTCGGACAGGCGAGCCCGCAGCCCCAATGTGAGTGGGTCTGTGCGAGGGCCGCTGAGGGAGGTTTGAGGGCAGGCATGCGTTTTGGGGCTGGCACCTTTGGCCTGGGAGCTAGGGCTGGACGTTCACATTTTTCAGTGTGGACGCTGATTTTTGGTGGAGAGGGTCGTAAGGCTCTATGTTGAGCCCTTGCTCGGCAGGCGAGCCCGCAGCCCCAATGTGAGTGGGTCTGTGCGAGGGCCGCTGAGGGAGGTTTGAGGGCAGGCATGCGTTTTGGGGCTGGCACCTTTGGCCTGGGAGCTAGGGCTGGACGTTCACATTTTTCAGTGTGGACGCTGATTTTTGGTGGAGAGGGTCGTAAGGCTCTATGTTGAGCCCTTGCTCGGCAGGCGAGCCCGCAGCCCCAATGTGAGTGGGTCTGTGCGAGGGCCGCTGAGGGAGGTTTGAGGGCAGGCATGCGTTTTGGGGCTGGCACCTTTGGCCTGGGAGCTAGGGCTGGACGTTCACATTTTTCAGTGTGGACGCTGATTTTTGGTGGAGAGGGTCGTAAGGCTCTATGTTGAGCCCTTGCTCGGACAGGCGAGCCCGCAGCCCCAGTGTGAGTGGGTCTGTGCGAGGGCCGCTGAGGGAGGTTTGAGGGCAGGCATGCGTTTTGGGGCTGGCACCTTTGGCCTGGGAGCTAGGGCTGGACGTTCACATTTTTCAGTGTGGACGCTGATTTTTGGTGGAGAGGGTCGTAAGGCTCTATGTTGAGCCCTTGCTCAGACAGGCGAGCCCGCAGCCCCAATGTGAGTGGGTCTGTGCGAGGGCCGCTGAGGGAGGTTTGAGGGCAGGCATGCGTTTTGGGGCTGGCACCTTTGGCCTGGGAGCTAGGGCTGGACGTTCACATTTTTCAGTGTGGACGCTGATTTTTGGTGGAGAGGGTCGTAAGGCTCTATGTTGAGCCCTTGCTCGGCTAGGCGAGCCCGCAGCCCCAATGTGAGTGGGTCTGTGCGAGGGCCGCTGAGGGAGGTTTGAGGGCAGGCATGCGTTTTGGGGCTGGCACCTTTGGCCTGGGAGCTAGGGCTGGACGTTCACATTTTTCAGTGTGGACGCTGATTTTTGGTGGAGAGGGTCGTAAGGCTCTATGTTGAGCCCTTGCTCGGCAGGCGAGCCCGCAGCCCCAATGTGAGTGGTTCTGTGCGAGGGCCGCTGAGGGAGGTTTGAGGGCAGGCATGCGTTTTGGGGCTGGCACCTTTGGCCTGGGAGCTAGGGCTGGACGTTCACATTTTTCAGTGTGGACGCTGATTTTTGGTGGAGAGGGTCGTAAGGCTCTATGTTGAGCCCTTGCTCGGCAGGCGAGCCCGCAGCCCCAATGTGAGTGGGTCTGTGCGAGGGCCGCTGAGGGAGGTTTGAGGGCAGGCATGCGTTTTGGGGCTGGCACCTTTGGCCTGGGAGCTAGGGCTGGACGTTCACATTTTTCAGTGTGGACGCTGATTTTTGGTGGAGAGGGTCGTAAGGCTCTATGTTGAGCCCTTGCTCAGACAGGCGAGCCCGCAGCCCCAGTGTGAGTGGGTCTGTGCGAGGGCCGCTGAGGGAGGTTTGAGGGCAGGCATGCGTTTTGGGGCTGGCACCTTTGGCCTGGGAGCTAGGGCTGGACGTTCACATTTTTCAGTGTGGACGCTGATTTTTGGTGGAGAGGGTCGTAAGGCTCTATGTTGAGCCCTTGCTCGGCTAGGCGAGCCCGCAGCCCCAGTGTGAGTGGGTCTGTGCGAGGGCCGCTGAGGGAGGTTTGAGGGCAGGCATGCGTTTTGGGGCTGGCACCTTTGGCCTGGGAGCTAGGGCTGGACGTTCACATTTTTCAGTGTGGACGCTGATTTTTGGTGGAGAGGGTCGTAAGGCTCTATGTTGAGCCCTTGCTCGGACAGGCGAGCCCGCAGCCCCAATGTGAGTGGGTCTGTGCGAGGGCCGCTGAGGGAGGTTTGAGGGCAGGCATGCGTTTTGGGGCTGGCACCTTTGGCCTGGGAGCTAGGGCTGGACGTTCACATTTTTCAGTGTGGACGCTGATTTTTGGTGGAGAGGGTCGTAAGGCTCTATGTTGAGGCCTTGCTCGGCTAGGCGAGCCCGCAGCCCCAATGTGAGTGGGTCTGTGCGAGGGCCGCTGAGGGAGGTTTGAGGGCAGGCATGCGTTTTGGGGCTGGCACCTTTGGCCTGGGAGCTAGGGCTGGACGTTCACATTTTTCAGTGTGGACGCTGATTTTTGGTGGAGAGGGTCGTAAGGCTCTATGTTGAGCCCTTGCTCGTCTAGGCGAGCCCGCAGCCCCAATGTGAGTGGGTCTGTGCGAGGGCCGCTGAGGGAGGTTTGAGGGCAGGCATGCGTTTTGGGGCTGGCACCTTTGGCCTGGGAGCTAGGGCTGGACGTTCACATTTTTCAGTGTGGACGCTGATTTTTGGTGGAGAGGGTCGTAAGGCTCTATGTTGAGCCCTTGCTCGGCAGGCGAGCCCGCAGCCCCAATGTGAGTGGGTCTGTGCGAGGGCCGCTGAGGGAGGTTTGAGGGCAGGCATGCGTTTTGGGGCTGGCACCTTTGGCCTGGGAGCTAGGGCTGGACGTTCACATTTTTCAGTGTGGACGCTGATTTTTGGTGGAGAGGGTCGTAAGGCTCTATGTTGAGCCCTTGCTCGGCTAGGCGAGCCCGCAGCCCCAATGTGAGTGGGTCTGTGCGAGGGCCGCTGAGGGAGGTTTGAGGGCAGGCATGCGTTTTGGGGCTGGCACCTTTGGCCTGGGAGCTAGGGCTGGACGTTCACATTTTTCAGTGTGGACGCTGATTTTTGGTGGAGAGGGTCGTAAGGCTCTATGTTGAGCCGTTGCTCGGACAGGCGAGCCCGCAGCCCCAATGTGAGTGGGTCTGTGCGAGGGCCGCTGAGGGAGGTTTGAGGGCAGGCATGCGTTTTGGGGCTGGCACCTTTGGCCTGGGAGCTAGGGCTGGACGTTCACATTTTTCAGTGTGGACGCTGATTTTTGGTGGAGAGGGTCGTAAGGCTCTATGTTGAGCCCTTGCTCGGCTAGGCGAGCCCGCAGCCCCAATGTGAGTGGGTCTGTGCGAGGGCCGCTGAGGGAGGTTTGAGGGCAGGCATGCGTTTTGGGGCTGGCACCTTTGGCCTGGGAGCTAGGGCTGGACGTTCACATTTTTCAGTGTGGACGCTGATTTTTGGTGGAGAGGGTCGTAAGGCTCTATGTTGAGCCCTTGCTCGGCTAGGCGAGCCCGCAGCCCCAATGTGAGTGGGTCTGTGCGAGGGCCGCTGAGGGAGGTTTGAGGGCAGGCATGCGTTTTGGGGCTGGCACCTTTGGCCTGGGAGCTAGGGCTGGACGTTCACATTTTTCAGTGTGGACGCTGATTTTTGGTGGAGAGGGTCGTAAGGCTCTATGTTGAGCCCTTGCTCGGCTAGGCGAGCCCGCAGCCCCAATGTGAGTGGGTCTGTGCGAGGGCCGCTGAGGGAGGTTTGAGGGCAGGCATGCGTTTTGGGGCTGGCACCTTTGGCCTGGGAGCTAGGGCTGGACGTTCACATTTTTCAGTGTGGACGCTGATTTTTGGTGGAGAGGGTCGTAAGGCTCTATGTTGAGCCCTTGCTCGGCTAGGCGAGCCCGCAGCCCCAATGTGAGTGGGTCTGTGCGAGGGCCGCTGAGGGAGGTTTGAGGGCAGGCATGCGTTTTGGGGCTGGCACCTTTGGCCTGGGAGCTAGGGCTGGACGTTCACATTTTTCAGTGTGGACGCTGATTTTTGGTGGAGAGGGTCGTAAGGCTCTATGTTGAGCCCTTGCTCGGCTAGGCGAGCCCGCAGCCCCAATGTGAGTGGGTCTGTGCGAGGGCCGCTGAGGGAGGTTTGAGGGCAGGCATGCGTTTTGGGGCTGGCACCTTTGGCCTGGGAGCTAGGGCTGGACGTTCACATTTTTCAGTGTGGACGCTGATTTTTGGTGGAGAGGGTCGTAAGGCTCTATGTTGAGCCCTTGCTCGGCAGGCGAGCCCGCAGCCCCAATGTGAGTGGGTCTGTGCGAGGGCCGCTGAGGGAGGTTTGAGGGCAGGCATGCGTTTTGGGGCTGGCACCTTTGGCCTGGGAGCTAGGGCTGGACGTTCACATTTTTCAGTGTGGACGCTGATTTTTGGTGGAGAGGGTCGTAAGGCTCTATGTTGAGCCCTTGCTCGGCAGGCGAGCCCGCAGCCCCAATGTGAGTGGGTCTGTGCGAGGGCCGCTGAGGGAGGTTTGAGGGCAGGCATGCGTTTTGGGGCTGGCACCTTTGGCCTGGGAGCTAGGGCTGGACGTTCACATTTTTCAGTGTGGACGCTGATTTTTGGTGGAGAGGGTCGTAAGGCTCTATGTTGAGCCCTTGCTCGGCAGGCGAGCCCGCAGCCCCAATGTGAGTGGGTCTGTGCGAGGGCCGCTGAGGGAGGTTTGAGGGCAGGCATGCGTTTTGGGGCTGGCACCTTTGGCCTGGGAGCTAGGGCTGGACGTTCACATTTTTCAGTGTGGACGCTGATTTTTGGTGGAGAGGGTCGTAAGGCTCTATGTTGAGCCCTTGCTCGGCTAGGCGAGCCCGCAGCCCCAATGTGAGTGGGTCTGTGCGAGGGCCGCTGAGGGAGGTTTGAGGGCAGGCATGCGTTTTGGGGCTGGCACCTTTGGCCTGGGAGCTAGGGCTGGACGTTCACATTTTTCAGTGTGGACGCTGATTTTTGGTGGAGAGGGTCGTAAGGCTCTATGTTGAGCCCTTGCTCGGCAGGCGAGCCCGCAGCCCCAATGTGAGTGGGTCTGTGCGAGGGCCGCTGAGGGAGGTTTGAGGGCAGGCATGCGTTTTGGGGCTGGCACCTTTGGCCTGGGAGCTAGGGCTGGACGTTCACATTTTTCAGTGTGGACGCTGATTTTTGGTGGAGAGGGTCGTAAGGCTCTATGTTGAGCCCTTGCTCGGCAGGCGAGCCCGCAGCCCCAATGTGAGTGGGTCTGTGCGAGGGCCGCTGAGGGAGGTTTGAGGGCAGGCATGCGTTTTGGGGCTGGCACCTTTGGCCTGGGAGCTAGGGCTGGACGTTCACATTTTTCAGTGTGGACGCTGATTTTTGGTGGAGAGGGTCGTAAGGCTCTATGTTGAGCCCTTGCTCGTCTAGGCGAGCCCGCAGCCCCAATGTGAGTGGGTCTGTGCGAGGGCCGCTGAGGGAGGTTTGAGGGCAGGCATGCGTTTTGGGGCTGGCACCTTTGGCCTGGGAGCTAGGGCTGGACGTTCACATTTTTCAGTGTGGACGCTGATTTTTGGTGGAGAGGGTCGTAAGGCTCTATGTTGAGCCCTTGCTCGGCTAGGCGAGCCCGCAGCCCCAATGTGAGTGGGTCTGTGCGAGGGCCGCTGAGGGAGGTTTGAGGGCAGGCATGCGTTTTGGGGCTGGCACCTTTGGCCTGGGAGCTAGGGCTGGACGTTCACATTTTTCAGTGTGGACGCTGATTTTTGGTGGAGAGGGTCGTAAGGCTCTATGTTGAGCCCTTGCTCGGCTAGGCGAGCCCGCAGCCCCAATGTGAGTGGGTCTGTGCGAGGGCCGCTGAGGGAGGTTTGAGGGCAGGCATGCGTTTTGGGGCTGGCACCTTTGGCCTGGGAGCTAGGGCTGGACGTTCACATTTTTCAGTGTGGACGCTGATTTTTGGTGGAGAGGGTCGTAAGGCTCTATGTTGAGCCCTTGCTCGGACAGGCGAGCCCGCAGCCCCAATGTGAGTGGGTCTGTGCGAGGGCCGCTGAGGGAGGTTTGAGGGCAGGCATGCGTTTTGGGGCTGGCACCTTTGGCCTGGGAGCTAGGGCTGGACGTTCACATTTTTCAGTGTGGACGCTGATTTTTGGTGGAGAGGGTCGTAAGGCTCTATGTTGAGCCCTTGCTCGGCTAGGCGAGCCCGCAGCCCCAATGTGAGTGGGTCTGTGGGAGGGCCGCTGAGGGAGGTTTGAGGGCAGGCATGCGTTTTGGGGCTGGCACCTTTGGCCTGGGAGCTAGGGCTGGACGTTCACATTTTTCAGTGTGGACGCTGATTTTTGGTGGAGAGGGTCGTAAGGCTCTATGTTGAGCCCTTGCTCGGCTAGGCGAGCCCGCAGCCCCAATGTGAGTGGGTCTGTGCGAGGGCCGCTGAGGGAGGTTTGAGGGCAGGCATGCGTTTTGGGGCTGGCACCTTTGGCCTGGGAGCTAGGGCTGGACGTTCACATTTTTCAGTGTGGACGCTGATTTTTGGTGGAGAGGGTCGTAAGGCTCTATGTTGAGCCCTTGCTCGGCTAGGCGAGCCCGCAGCCCCAATGTGAGTGGGTCTGTGCGAGGGCCGCTGAGGGAGGTTTGAGGGCAGGCATGCGTTTTGGGGCTGGCACCTTTGGCCTGGGAGCTAGGGCTGGACGTTCACATTTTTCAGTGTGGACGCTGATTTTTGGTGGAGAGGGTCGTAAGGCTCTATGTTGAGCCCTTGCTCGGCTAGGCGAGCCCGCAGCCCCAATGTGAGTGGGTCTGTGCGAGGGCCGCTGAGGGAGGTTTGAGGGCAGGCATGCGTTTTGGGGCTGGCACCTTTGGCCTGGGAGCTAGGGCTGGACGTTCACATTTTTCAGTGTGGACGCTGATTTTTGGTGGAGAGGGTCGTAAGGCTCTATGTTGAGCCCTTGCACGGCTAGGCGAGCCCGCAGCCCCAATGTGAGTGGGTCTGTGGGAGGGCCGCTGAGGGAGGTTTGAGGGCAGGCATGCGTTTTGGGGCTGGCACCTTTGGCCTGGGAGCTAGGGCTGGACGTTCACATTTTTCAGTGTGGACGCTGATTTTTGGTGGAGAGGGTCGTAAGGCTCTATGTTGAGCCCTTGCTCGGCTAGGCGAGCCCGCAGCCCCAATGTGAGTGGGTCTGTGCGAGGGCCGCTGAGGGAGGTTTGAGGGCAGGCATGCGTTTTGGGGCTGGCACCTTTGGCCTGGGAGCTAGGGCTGGACGTTCACATTTTTCAGTGTGGACGCTGATTTTTGGTGGAGAGGGTCGTAAGGCTCTATGTTGAGCCCTTGCTCGGCTAGGCGAGCCCGCAGCCCCAATGTGAGTGGGTCTGTGCGAGGGCCGCTGAGGGAGGTTTGAGGGCAGGCATGCGTTTTGGGGCTGGCACCTTTGGCCTGGGAGCTAGGGCTGGACGTTCACATTTTTCAGTGTGGACGCTGATTTTTGGTGGAGAGGGTCGTAAGGCTCTATGTTGACGCCTTGCTCGGCTAGGCGAGCCCGCAGCCCCAATGTGAGTGGGTCTGTGCGAGGGCCGCTGAGGGAGGTTTGAGGGCAGGCATGCGTTTTGGGGCTGGCACCTTTGGCCTGGGAGCTAGGGCTGGACGTTCACATTTTTCAGTGTGGACGCTGATTTTTGGTGGAGAGGGTCGTAAGGCTCTATGTTGAGCCCTTGCTCGGCTAGGCGAGCCCGCAGCCCCAATGTGAGTGGGTCTGTGCGAGGGCCGCTGAGGGAGGTTTGAGGGCAGGCATGCGTTTTGGGGCTGGCACCTTTGGCCTGGGAGCTAGGGCTGGACGTTCACATTTTTCAGTGTGGACGCTGATTTTTGGTGGAGAGGGTCGTAAGGCTCTATGTTGAGCCCTTGCTCGGCTAGGCGAGCCCGCAGCCCCAATGTGAGTGGGTCTGTGCGAGGGCCGCTGAGGGAGGTTTGAGGGCAGGCATGCGTTTTGGGGCTGGCACCTGTGGCCTGGGAGCTAGGGCTGGACGTTCACATTTTTCAGTGTGGACGCTGATTTTTGGTGGAGAGGGTCGTAAGGCTCTATGTTGAGCCCTTGCTCGGCTAGGCGAGCCCGCAGCCCCAATGTGAGTGGGTCTGTGCGAGGGCCGCTGAGGGAGGTTTGAGGGCAGGCATGCGTTTTGGGGCTGGCACCTTTGGCCTGGGAGCTAGGGCTGGACGTTCACATTTTTCAGTGTGGACGCTGATTTTTGGTGGAGAGGGTCGTAAGGCTCTATGTTGAGCCCTTGCTCGGCTAGGCGAGCCCGCAGCCCCAATGTGAGTGGGTCTGTGCGAGGGCCGCTGAGGGAGGTTTGAGGGCAGGCATGCGTTTTGGGGCTGGCACCTTTGGCCTGGGAGCTAGGGCTGGACGTTCACATTTTTCAGTGTGGACGCTGATTTTTGGTGGAGAGGGTCGTAAGGCTCTATGTTGAGCCCTTGCACGGCTAGGCGAGCCCGCAGCCCCAATGTGAGTGGGTCTGTGCGAGGGCCGCTGAGGGAGGTTTGAGGGCAGGCATGCGTTTTGGGGCTGGCACCTTTGGCCTGGGAGCTAGGGCTGGACGTTCACATTTTTCAGTGTGGACGCTGATTTTTGGTGGAGAGGGTCGTAAGGCTCTATGTTGAGCCCTTGCTCGGCTAGGCGAGCCCGCAGCCCCAATGTGAGTGGGTCTGTGCGAGGGCCGCTGAGGGAGGTTTGAGGGCAGGCATGCGTTTTGGGGCTGGCACCTTTGGCCTGGGAGCTAGGGCTGGACGTTCACATTTTTCAGTGTGGACGCTGATTTTTGGTGGAGAGGGTCGTAAGGCTCTATGTTGAGCCCTTGCTCGGCTAGGCGAGCCCGCAGCCCCATTGTGAGTGGGTCTGTGCGAGGCTCCCTGAGGGAGGTTTATGGGCAGGCATGCGTTTTGGGGCTGGCACCTTTGGCCTGGGAGCTAGGGCTGGACGTTCACATTTTTCAGTGTGGACGCTGATTTTTGGTGGAGAGGGTCGTAAGGCTCTATGTTGAGCCCTTGCTCGGCTAGGCGAGCCCGCAGCCCCAATGTGAGTGGGTCTGTGCGAGGGCCGCTGAGGGAGGTTTGAGGGCAGGCATGCGTTTTGGGGCTGGCACCTTTGGCCTGGGAGCTAGGGCTGGACGTTCACATTTTTCAGTGTGGACGCTGATTTTTGGTGGAGAGGGTCGTAAGGCTCTATGTTGAGCCCTTGCTCGGCTAGGCGAGCCCGCAGCCCCAATGTGAGTGGGTCTGTGCGAGGGCCGCTGAGGGAGGTTTGAGGGCAGGCATGCGTTTTGGGGCTGGCACCTTTGGCCTGGGAGCTAGGGCTGGACGTTCACATTTTTCAGTGTGGACGCTGATTTTTGGTGGAGAGGGTCGTAAGGCTCTATGTTGAGCCCTTGCTCGGCTAGGCGAGCCCGCAGCCCCAATGTGAGTGGGTCTGTGCGAGGGCCGCTGAGGGAGGTTTGAGGGCAGGCATGCGTTTTGGGGCTGGCACCTTTGGCCTGGGAGCTAGGGCTGGACGTTCACATTTTTCAGTGTGGACGCTGATTTTTGGTGGAGAGGGTCGTAAGGCTCTATGTTGAGCCCTTGCTCGGCTAGGCGAGCCCGCAGCCCCAATGTGAGTGGGTCTGTGCGAGGGCCGCTGAGGGAGGTTTGAGGGCAGGCATGCGTTTTGGGGCTGGCACCTTTGGCCTGGGAGCTAGGGCTGGACGTTCACATTTTTCAGTGTGGACGCTGATTTTTGGTGGAGAGGGTCGTAAGGCTCTATGTTGAGCCCTTGCTCGGCTAGGCGAGCCCGCAGCCCCAATGTGAGTGGGTCTGTGCGAGGGCCGCTGAGGGAGGTTTGAGGGCAGGCATGCGTTTTGGGGCTGGCACCTTTGGCCTGGGAGCTAGGGCTGGACGTTCACATTTTTCAGTGTGGACGCTGATTTTTGGTGGAGAGGGTCGTAAGGCTCTATGTTGAGCCCTTGCTCGGCTAGGCGAGCCCGCAGCCCCAATGTGAGTGGGTCTGTGCGAGGGCCGCTGAGGGAGGTTTGAGGGCAGGCATGCGTTTTGGGGCTGGCACCTTTGGCCTGGGAGCTAGGGCTGGACGTTCACATTTTTCAGTGTGGACGCTGATTTTTGGTGGAGAGGGTCGTAAGGCTCTATGTTGAGCCCTTGCTCGGCTAGGCGAGCCCGCAGCCCCAGTGTGAGTGGGTCTGTGCGAGGGCCGCTGAGGGAGGTTTGAGGGCAGGCATGCGTTTTGGGGCTGGCACCTTTGGCCTGGGAGCTAGGGCTGGACGTTCACATTTTTCAGTGTGGACGCTGATTTTTGGTGGAGAGGGTCGTAAGGCTCTATGTTGAGCCCTTGCTCGGCTAGGCGAGCCCGCAGCCCCAATGTGAGTGGGTCTGTGCGAGGGCCGCTGAGGGAGGTTTGAGGGCAGGCATGCGTTTTGGGGCTGGCACCTTTGGCCTGGGAGCTAGGGCTGGACGTTCACATTTTTCAGTGTGGACGCTGATTTTTGGTGGAGAGGGTCGTAAGGCTCTATGTTGAGCCCTTGCTCGGCAGGCGAGCCCGCAGCCCCAATGTGAGTGGGTCTGTGCGAGGGCCGCTGAGGGAGGTTTGAGGGCAGGCATGCGTTTTGGGGCTGGCACCTTTGGCCTGGGAGCTAGGGCTGGACGTTCACATTTTTCAGTGTGGACGCTGATTTTTGGTGGAGAGGGTCGTAAGGCTCTATGTTGAGCCCTTGCTCGGCTAGGCGAGCCCGCAGCCCCAATGTGAGTGGGTCTGTGCGAGGGCCGCTGAGGGAGGTTTGAGGGCAGGCATGCGTTTTGGGGCTGGCACCTTTGGCCTGGGAGCTAGGGCTGGACGTTCACATTTTTCAGTGTGGACGCTGATTTTTGGTGGAGAGGGTCGTAAGGCTCTATGTTGAGCCCTTGCTCGGCTAGGCGAGCCCGCAGCCCCAATGTGAGTGGGTCTGTGCGAGGGCCGCTGAGGGAGGTTTGAGGGCAGGCATGCGTTTTGGGGCTGGCACCTTTGGCCTGGGAGCTAGGGCTGGACGTTCACATTTTTCAGTGTGGACGCTGATTTTTGGTGGAGAGGGTCGTAAGGCTCTATGTTGAGCCCTTGCTCGGCTAGGCGAGCCCGCAGCCCCAATGTGAGTGGGTCTGTGCGAGGGCCGCTGAGGGAGGTTTGAGGGCAGGCATGCGTTTTGGGGCTGGCACCTTTGGCCTGGGAGCTAGGGCTGGACGTTCACATTTTTCAGTGTGGACGCTGATTTTTGGTGGAGAGGGTCGTAAGGCTCTATGTTGAGCCCTTGCTCGGCTAGGCGAGCCCGCAGCCCCAATGTGAGTGGGTCTGTGCGAGGGCCGCTGAGGGAGGTTTGAGGGCAGGCATGCGTTTTGGGGCTGGCACCTTTGGCCTGGGAGCTAGGGCTGGACGTTCACATTTTTCAGTGTGGACGCTGATTTTTGGTGGAGAGGGTCGTAAGGCTCTATGTTGAGCCCTTGCTCGGCTAGGCGAGCCCGCAGCCCCAATGTGAGTGGGTCTGTGCGAGGACCGCTGAGGGAGGTTTGAGGGCAGGCATGCGTTTTGGGGCTGGCACCTTTGGCCTGGGAGCTAGGGCTGGACGTTCACATTTTTCAGTGTGGACGCTGATTTTTGGTGGAGAGGGTCGTAAGGCTCTATGTTGAGCCCTTGCTCGGCTAGGCGAGCCCGCAGCCCCAATGTGAGTGGGTCTGTGCGAGGGCCGCTGAGGGAGGTTTGAGGGCAGGCATGCGTTTTGGGGCTGGCACCTTTGGCCTGGGAGCTAGGGCTGGACGTTCACATTTTTCAGTGTGGACGCTGATTTTTGGTGGAGAGGGTCGTAAGGCTCTATGTTGAGCCCTTGCTCGGCTAGGCGAGCCCGCAGCCCCAATGTGAGTGGGTCTGTGCGAGGGCCGCTGAGGGAGGTTTGAGGGCAGGCATGCGTTTTGGGGCTGGCACCTTTGGCCTGGGAGCTAGGGCTGGACGTTCACATTTTTCAGTGTGGACGCTGATTTTTGGTGGAGAGGGTCGTAAGGCTCTATGTTGAGCCCTTGCTCGGCTAGGCGAGCCCGCAGCCCCAATGTGAGTGGGTCTGTGCGAGGGCCGCTGAGGGAGGTTTGAGGGCAGGCATGCGTTTTGGGGCTGGCACCTTTGGCCTGGGAGCTAGGGCTGGACGTTCACATTTTTCAGTGTGGACGCTGATTTTTGGTGGAGAGGGTCGTAAGGCTCTATGTTGAGCCCTTGCTCGGCTAGGCGAGCCCGCAGCCCCAATGTGAGTGGGTCTGTGCGAGGGCCGCTGAGGGAGGTTTGAGGGCAGGCATGCGTTTTGGGGCTGGCACCTTTGGCCTGGGAGCTAGGGCTGGACGTTCACATTTTTCAGTGTGGACGCTGATTTTTGGTGGAGAGGGTCGTAAGGCTCTATGTTGAGCCCTTGCTCGGCTAGGCGAGCCCGCAGCCCCAATGTGAGTGGGTCTGTGCGAGGGCCGCTGAGGGAGGTTTGAGGGCAGGCATGCGTTTTGGGGCTGGCACCTTTGGCCTGGGAGCTAGGGCTGGACGTTCACATTTTTCAGTGTGGACGCTGATTTTTGGTGGAGAGGGTCGTAAGGCTCTATGTTGAGCCCTTGCTCGGCTAGGCGAGCCCGCAGCCCCAATGTGAGTGGGTCTGTGCGAGGGCCGCTGAGGGAGGTTTGAGGGCAGGCATGCGTTTTGGGGCTGGCACCTTTGGCCTGGGAGCTAGGGCTGGACGTTCACATTTTTCAGTGTGGACGCTGATTTTTGGTGGAGAGGGTCGTAAGGCTCTATGTTGAGCCCTTGCTCGGCTAGGCGAGCCCGCAGCCCCAATGTGAGTGGGTCTGTGCGAGGGCCCTGAGGGAGGTTTGAGGGCAGGCATGCGTTTTGGGGCTGGCACCTTTGGCCTGGGAGCTAGGGCTGGACGTTCACATTTTTCAGTGTGGACGCTGATTTTTGGTGGAGAGGGTCGTAAGGCTCTATGTTGAGCCCTTGCTCGGCTAGGCGAGCCCGCAGCCCCAATGTGAGTGGGTCTGTGCGAGGGCCGCTGAGGGAGGTTTGAGGGCAGGCATGCGTTTTGGGGCTGGCACCTTTGGCCTGGGAGCTAGGGCTGGACGTTCACATTTTTCAGTGTGGACGCTGATTTTTGGTGGAGAGGGTCGTAAGGCTCTATGTTGAGCCCTTGCTCGGCTAGGCGAGCCCGCAGCCCCAATGTGAGTGGGTCTGTGCGAGGGCCGCTGAGGGAGGTTTGAGGGCAGGCATGCGTTTTGGGGCTGGCACCTTTGGCCTGGGAGCTAGGGCTGGACGTTCACATTTTTCAGTGTGGACGCTGATTTTTGGTGGAGAGGGTCGTAAGGCTCTATGTTGAGCCCTTGCTCGGCTAGGCGAGCCCGCAGCCCCAATGTGAGTGGGTCTGTGCGAGGGCCGCTGAGGGAGGTTTGAGGGCAGGCATGCGTTTTGGGGCTGGCACCTTTGGCCTGGGAGCTAGGGCTGGACGTTCACATTTTTCAGTGTGGACGCTGATTTTTGGTGGAGAGGGTCGTAAGGCTCTATGTTGAGCCCTTGCTCGGCTAGGCGAGCCCGCAGCCCCAATGTGAGTGGGTCTGTGCGAGGGCCCTGAGGGAGG
Organism: Grus americana; assembly: GCF_028858705.1. Lineage (NCBI taxonomy): Eukaryota > Metazoa > Chordata > Aves > Gruiformes > Gruidae > Grus > Grus americana. Next base: position 66,680 of record NW_026561599.1, read on the forward strand.
TTTGAGGGCAGGCATGCGTTTTGGGGCTGGCACCTTTGGCCTGGGAGCTAGGGCTGGACGTTCACATTTTTCAGTGTGGACGCTGATTTTTGGTGGAGAGGGTCGTAAGGCTCTATGTTGAGCCCTTGCTCGGCTAGGCGAGCCCGCAGCCCCAATGTGAGTGGGTCTGTGAGAGGGCCGCTGAGGGAGGTTTGAGGGCAGGCATGCGTTTTGGGGCTGGCACCTTTGGCCTGGGAGCTAGGGCTGGACGTTCACATTTTTCAGTGTGGACGCTGATTTTTGGTGGAGAGGGTCGTAAGGCTCTATGTTGAGCCCTTGCTCGGCTAGGCGAGCCCGCAGCCCCAATGTGAGTGGGTCTGTGCGAGGGCCCCTGAGGGAGGTTTGAGGGCAGGCATGCGTTTTGGGGCTGGCACCTTTGGCCTGGGAGCTAGGGCTGGACGTTCACATTTTTCAGTGTGGACGCTGATTTTTGGTGGAGAGGGTCGTAAGGCTCTATGTTGAGCCCTTGCTCGGCTAGGCGAGCCCGCAGCCCCATGTGAGTGGGTCTGTGCGAGGGCCCCTGAGGGAGGTTTGAGGGCAGGCATGCGTTTTGGGGCTGGCACCTTTGGCCTGGGAGCTAGGGCTGGACGTTCACATTTTTCAGTGTGGACGCTGATTTTTGGTGGAGAGGGTCGTAAGGCTCTATGTTGAGCCCTTGCTCGGCTAGGCGAGCCCGCAGCCCCATGTGAGTGGGTCTGTGCGAGGGCCCTGAGGGAGGTTTGAGGGCAGGCATGCGTTTTGGGGCTGGCACCTTTGGCCTGGGAGCTAGGGCTGGACGTTCACATTTTTCAGTGTGGACGCTGATTTTTGGTGGAGAGGGTCGTAAGGCTCTATGTTGAGCCCTTGCTCGGCTAGGCGAGCCCGCAGCCCCAATGTGAGTGGGTCTGTGCGAGGGCCCTGAGGGAGGTTTGAGGGCAGGCATGCGTTTTGGGGCTGGCACCTTTGGCCTGGGAGCTAGGGCTGGACGTTCACATTTTTCAGTGTGGACGCTGATTTTGGTGGAGAGGGTCGTAAGGCTCTATGTTGAGCCCTTGCTCGGCTAGGCGAGCCCGCAGCCCCAATGTGAGTGGGTCTGTGCGAGGGCCGCTGAGGGAGGTTTGAGGGCAGGCATGCGTTTTGGGGCTGGCACCTTTGGCCTGGGAGCTAGGGCTGGACGTTCACATTTTCAGTGTGGACGCTGATTTTTGGTGGAGAGGGTCGTAAGGCTCTATGTTGAGCCCTTGCTCGGCTAGGCGAGCCCGCAGCCCCAGTGTGAGTGGGTCTGTGCGAGGGCCCCTGAGGGAGGTTTGAGGGCAGGCATGCGTTTTGGGGCTGGCACCTTTGGCCTGGGAGCTAGGGCTGGACGTTCACATTTTTCAGTGTGGACGCTGATTTTTGGTGGAGAGGGTCGTAAGGCTCTATGTTGAGCCCTTGCTCGGCTAGGCGAGCCCGCAGCCCCAATGTGAGTGGGTCTGTGCGAGGGCCCCTGAGGGAGGTTTGAGGGCAGGCATGCGTTTTGGGGCTGGCACCTTTGGCCTGGGAGCTAGGGCTGGACGTTCACATTTTTTCAGTGTGGACGCTGATTTTTGGTGGAGAGGGTCGTAAGGCTCTATGTTGAGCCCTTGCTCGGCTAGGCGAGCCGCAGCCCCAATGTGAGTGGGTCTGTGCGAGGGCCCCTGAGGGAGGTTTGAGGGCAGGCATGCGTTTTGGGGCTGGCACCTTTGGCCTGGGAAGTAGGGCTGGACGTTCACATTTTTCAGTTTAGTGTGGACGCTGATTTTGGTGGAGAGGGTCGTAAGGCTCTATGTTGAGCCCTTGCTCGGACAGGCGAGCCGCAGCCCCAATGTGAGTGGGTCTGTGCGAGGCCCCTGAGGGAGGTTGAGGGCAGGCATGCGTTTTGGGGCTGGCACCTTTGGCCTGGGAGCTAGGGCTGGACTTTTCAATTTTGAGCGTGGACGCTGATTTTGGTGGAGAGGGCGTAAGGCTCTATGTTGAGCCCTTGCTCGGCTAGGCGAGCCCGCAGCCCCAGTGTGAGTGGGTCTGTGCGAGGGCCCTGAGGGAGGTTTGAGGGCAGGCATGCGTTTTGGGGCTGGCACTTTGGGCCTGGGAGCTAGGGCTGGACGTTCACATTTTTCAGTGTGGACGCTGATTTTGGTGGAGAGGGTCGTAAGGCTCTATGTTGAGCCCTTGCTCGGTAGGCGAGCCCGCAGCCCATGTGTGAGTGGGTCTGTGCGAGGGCCCCTGAGGGAGGTTGAGGGCAGGCATGCGTTTTGGGGCTGGCACCTTTGGCCTGGGAGCTAGGGCTGGACGTTTAACATTTTGAGCATGGACGCTGATTTTTGGTGGAGAGGGACGTTAGGCTCTATGTTGAGCCCTTGCTCGGCTAGGCGAGCCCGCAGCCCCAATGTGAGTGGGTCTGTGCGAGGGCCGCTGAGGGAGGAGTTTGAGGGCAGGCATGCGTTTTTGGGCTGGCACCTTTGGCTGGAGAGCTAGGGCTGGACGTTTCACATTTTCAGTGTGGATGCTGATTTTTGGTGGAGAGGAACGTAAAGCTCTATGTTGAGCCCTTGCTCGG
>NW_026561600.1:0-43801 GCF_028858705.1 Grus americana
GCTAGAGCATTAATTCTATGTATTTATGTTCATGTGTGGCATTGACAGTTAATTTAATTTTTTTGACATGGGATTTCCTGAAAAACTCTTGTGTCCACTTACTTAACTTTTATTTTTTCCAGTTTCAGATGTCTGTGTATCATGTAGTACTCATTGAACCTTTCTGCACAGTCAATTCAAGAAACTATATAAAGAATTCAATGTGAGGGAACAATCATATTTCTCGCATTTAATTGCACATTAATCATACTAATTTGCAGGTGGATTCTTTATCATCCCTTTTTCAGATCTCATTTAGATATACTACTATTGAGTGCGTGTCCAAGGCTCTGCTTTATTTGGGACTCACTATTCCTTCTAGTTTACGGTCCTGGGGTTATCATCAGTTGCTTATGAAATATGCTATTATTGTCACATAAGATTCTGAGGTCTCAGAGGTTATTCATACAGCAATCACTCACTCCCTGTGAAAATAATACTGAAATAAATAATCATTCAAGCAGTTTAGAATGGTGCACCTCTTTGAAGAGAAAAGAATTTTAATAGTATTTTTATTCACAATAAAAAAGTCACTTTAAAAGGGGGATTATTCTGCAAGCAAAGCATTACAATTAACTAGTACTCAGAATTATTCCTTTTGAAACTCAGTAGAGGGAATATTAAAATATAAAGAGAAAGCAAAAGCAAACCATTTAAAATGTGTTTAAAACAGCCCAATTCTTCCTACCAGTTATAGCAAGTTGTTTTTTTATATGGGAGGATACATCAAAAACTGTAAGTTTCATTTTCCTTCAGTTGCAATGCTGCAATACTCTCAGAAATTTAACACAGGATGCAGAAAACCTGTTGTTAACCGCAGTACATTGAATGAAATAACATGGAAACCCTTCTCGTACGACATTTCCACAGGTGTCTTAGCATAAGCCTCTCCTATTATTCTTTTTTAAGTTAAGGGTATTTCAGGTTAAAAATTTTGCATTTTGTTTTTGGAACTTTACTTTTTTTAATATATACTGTGGATTCGTGCTTTTGGAGGATACCTGGAGAGTTGAAATGGGACACTTCACTGTGAGAAGATGTTGATATCTGAAAGGAAGATAGGTCCCTCTCTGTTTAATGATTGTTTACTTTGAATTTCAGAAAATAATGAGGAAAGAAGAAAGAAAGGGAAATTTATAGGTTTCTTTATTTCTATCTACAAGTCCTTTCTCAATGACAGAATAAGTATAATAGTATATGCAACAAGAAAGATCTCACTTGTTACATTGATATGCACCTTCATTATTTTACTTTTTGTATTTAAACATTTTAACCTTCTAAAATCAACGCATATTGCATTAATAGACATTTGTCTAGATTTGAGCTAAGAAAAGCAATTGTCTTTGGTTTTCTATATCAAGTTACTCAGAAATAAACCTAGCAATTCAGTACTGCTTTCCAAAAGAGAAAGAAGTGGGTTTTTTCTTTTCTTTTGCTTTTGGGGAAAAAAAAAAAAAAGTTTAAATAAATAGCTTGAGTTTGATAATAATATTTAAAGGTGGATTTTCATAACTTTTTCCTTTCACTGTCACAACTTATTACATTTAAATGTGTTACTTTTCATTTTTCTTCTTTTTTTTTTTTTTCCTCCTTTGGTCTGCTGTATTAATTCAAGATGAAAATCCTTTCTGAGCCTGCTGAGGAATTGGGAATTCATTGCCTTAATTGATGCATTGATTAGAAACTTCTTACTGGAAAATGAAGGCTCATTCGAGGTATGCTGTACAATTTCAGACTGTTTGGGGACTGAAAGCCTCATTAAGAGAGAACTGTATTAGCTCTGCCTTATGGAGGGAAAGTGTCAAATATAGGAAAAAAGTCAACCTTAACAATAAATCGTGGGACTTGAAGACACAATATATAATCAAACATCCATAAACCTGACAATTTTAAGACATGAGACTGAAAAAATTAATGAATTAATTGTTGAAGTTTTTAAAATAAACTCTAACAATATTGCCTGAATTTCTTGTGCAAGTAATCTTTGCCAGTTATGTTAGATCTCCCAGATCTTTTCCCTTCCATGGGTTGTTTGGGTTTTTTTTTCCTGCCCCTATTTGCTCATATTGTACTGTTACTCAAATTTTTCTTTGGTGGACAGTTCTGGGAAGTGATTGGAGGTTTTATGCATTTAGGTGAGAGGACAGCTTGCCGGGATGGTCATATGCAGATGCCATTAAACAATGGAGATGTGGTAGAAAGTGAGGAAAAGAAAGCAATAAATAAAAGCAGTAAATACTATTTTATTTAACTATTTTAGCACAAACAAAGAAGTCTTTATTTACAATTAAGGACATTGCAATAACATAGCCTTAAACTCTTAGCACTGACTGCAAACAAGGCTCAGAATTTCTGATTTAAAGCATCTGGTCCAACCTGATTGTATTTGTTAGTTTTTCTTGAAAGAAAGGTTTTTCTTTCTCCCTTGGAGTTGGAGGGTGACAGTTATACCTACAGGATCACAGATGGAGGTTAAGAAGAAACCGGAGATTCACAGCACATGACGGTGTGGAAGCAATAGCTGTTTAATGGCGATACGGAGATGGATGAGCATCTTGTGGCTCACAGGCACTGCGTCCTGTCAGACACGGCCGTTGTCCTCACTCCTGTGCCCTGAAGTCGCGCAGCCTGGGAGGCACTAATGAAGGCAGACCCCGGCTTCAGTGTCACCACAGAACCAAGTCCTGCAAAGGCAGGATTTGGAGCAGGGAGAGTGTAGAAATGCTTTCATTGCTGGGGAAGAAAAATCTCTATGTGGTTGCCGTTAAGGAGAAATTGTTCCTGAAATAAGGTCATGTAGCGGGATGGTTCTTTCCACAATTTGCTGACTGCTTTCACGCAGCAGTGGCAGTAAAATGTGAGTGTTTTTGAAATATAAGTTCGGAACAGGCTACAATATGTTTTTCAGGAACAGGACCAGTAGAAAGGCAATAAAAAATTGGATAGGGGATAGCTAGTGCTAGGGAAGAGTGCTATACAATTACAGACATGGATTAAAAACTGCAGTGAAGATCAGGGACTGCTTCACAAAATAACAGCCTGGGGAAAACAGCTCTTCCCCTTCATATATATATAACCATATGATATATATATAATATATACATACACACTACAATTTTAATAAAAGACTGTCTTCAGAGCCCTCTATACATTTATGTCCTGCTATGCCAGATGTAGAGGAATGGACATTTATCCTCAAATGGTGGTGGGAATAAAGGGCAAGCAGAGCCATTCAGCATGAAGAGGGCAAGGAAAAATTATCACCCTCAAGACAGATGTCTGCTGGGTTATAGCCACTTCCCTAGCCAGTTTGACCTTGGGAACCAGGCGACTGTCTTCCATAGGACAGAGAGTGCATCATGTTTATAAGTAACTTTTTTTAACTTATCTTCAGTTTACTCACAAAGCATTAAAAACCTCATTTTGCTGTGCAGAAACAAAAATCAGCATCAAGTCTGGAGGAAACAGCACATCAAAAATTAATGAGCAACTTGGCTACACGATCCATTCAGGGTGTTACCAACCGAGGGGCTGTGAGTCTCCCAGTTGGAACTGTGGCCTGAAAAAGAGCACAGGGGATTTAGGATGCTTATCCACTTGTCCTGCCTAAAGGGAGCTTCAGTAAATTACAAATTGACTCACAGCTGTGTTCTACAAGATATTTGTTTCATTCAGCTGTGTTAATGTCTCAGACCTATGGTCCAGGAGCACGGCTCATAAAATGCAGCAACAGATTGGTGTTTAGCCTGCTGGTTCTATGATTATTAATGTATTAGGATTTAAGTTTTAAGGGTGTTTCTTCAATAATACCCAAGCCCAAGCGCTGCTCAGTTGCCTGTATAGCATTCAAGCAGGGTAGCCCAGTGCTGGAATGGGCAATAATACCCTGCCGCAGAAAACTTGCCCCTGTAAGTCACAGAGTGACTTGTGTTTGCTGGCAGAGTGGGAAGAGCAGAGCAGGAGCAATGTGGGGCAACATTTGTGCCACAGCTGGAAGATTCAAGCCCTGTTGGCAGAAGAGGAAGATAGAGGTCTCATTGTTGACTGACCTGGAAATTAAACTGGGCACAGGGCTAGAGGTGTACGGGGATAGACACAGGGCTAGATATTTAGGCCATTAATTACAAAAGAAGAAAAATAAATCCTCAAGCAGAAATAGGCTCCCATACAGAAAGAGGTATGTAAATTTTGTATGCAGGATGGTGACATTGACAAGGAAGTCTTTTTTCCAGACTGTCAAGTCCTGTCAGACACATCAGTGGGACTCACTAAAAAAGCTGTGGTTTTAAGGCTTGTTAGGGTAGTATGGAAATAATCACATTTCTCTTTTTTTTTTTTTCCTTCCTGTCTTGATAGCAACAACAATATTACAGGTGATGTAAAATGGACATTCATTTTTACTGGCATAACAAAACTATGGCAAACACAGACATACTACACTTGTTGAGAAGGTTGATAGGTGTGCTTCACACTGAAAGTACAACATCCTAATTCAGCCAGAGCATGCAGTAGACCCTGGTAATGGTGTGAGTGGAGTTTTGCTTTGTTATTAGAGCAGCAAGTACAAGAAGTGCACTGCACAAGCCAGGATGCACCCTAAGGTAGCACCTCTGCACTTGGTACAGGTGCAGGTCTTCTTTTGTAGCCAAGGAATTTTATACATATGTCCACCTTGTCTCTTCAGATTTCAGAAGCAGAAAGAACTACCAGTAAAATGTTTACCTACTATTTACAAGTCAGTACATGGGCACTTGCTGAGGAACTGACTGCATTCACCACATCTAGCTAGTTACCTGTATGTCTTTTATCTCTTCTTACAACTCAAATCAGATTCATGCTGCACCATTCACCAGACTATTCTCAACCTGTTTTACCTTGCTAATTGCTTAGGGCCATGACTTCAGTGGAAAAGGGTGATTAAGAGTGGTTTTAAATGTTGAAAGTTGTCCACAGGTGTCAGTAGATCTTTAGAAAGCAGAGGAAAGAATCTGTAACATAGGAAAATGACATTTATACAATTAACTATGAAACCTCTTCAAACAAAATGCACATTGATTAGTAAATTTAGTAGGATTGACCCCAATGGATTATCTATTAGATTTTTCCCTAAAATATTTAATCTGACCTAGTACTGTCTAAGCACTAATCTAGGATCTGAAAGATGACAGATTATTATTCAACAAATACTTTTAGATCCAACGTATTAGAACTACATATGTTTTTAAAAATCTAGAATGATATCAGTTTCTGTGTTTATTAATTCCTGCTCTGTATTACTTTATTTTTGTTTTACATGATAGAATTGTTTTGTTACAAGTTAAACAACTATATATATTAATAACAATTATGTTGTGGTAATTTTGATCACATACTCAGCCTTTTAACTCTTTGCAGGTTTATATGACACTAGTCAAGAGCACCGATAAAAAGCTAGTAGATAATTTCTAATTGTCTTTTCTTTCCCTCTTGATAGGCCTATTAATGACACTTTCCACATAACATATTGCAGTAAAAATATGAAGTTTACAAAGTTCACCTCTATACCTCAGCCTTCCTTTTCTATAACCAGTTTGTTTTAGACAAGCGCCTGGAATTCAGGTTGAGTTGTACTCGGTACTCTGCAAACACAAAGTCTCTCGGTCTTAACAAGATAGGAATAAACAGATAACAATTTTCAAGCAACCCAAACATTATGTGTCAAAACAAGCGAGTGTATGCATTATGTTTGACTACCAAGTCTTGCCACAGTGGCAGTCCCTTCTGCAGCTGCTCCGTGAGGGACATCCATGGCTTCCAGCTGATGGGACAAACAAGCGGTTGCTGGAGAGCTCATTGCTCTTTGGGATGTGGCAAGACCATAGTGCTGAATGGCAAAGGCTCAATTTTGGCGGAGTAAAAGGATGTTTAGGTAGGTGTGCAGAAAAAATGAAGCAGATCATTCCTTGATACAGGCTCCTCTGTGCTGGTTAGACAACATACAGGCACTTATTAATAGCTTAACATCCTAATGTGTTACAGGACCTGCAGCAAAACCTGAGGTTTAAGTAAAGATAGGTAAATGCTATTAATTCAACTATATTATTATTATTAGTAGTAATACCATTCCAAACTATTTTAGAGAAGGGAACCTGGGGTTTTTACTCTTGAGAGAACTGATCCTGTCTTGCTGTGGAAATGATTGAAATTCTTTCATAGGTCAGGAAACATCATTTTCGATATCTATATGAAGAGTACAATATAGCAACCCCCAAGTATTCAGCATTTCTGAGCCAGATCCCCTAAAGAACAGAGGAGGGAGTTAACAAAATGAAAGTAATTTTTTTTACAGCTTGGTTATATTTGCCTTCTTGCTTTTCAATCTTTAGTGTAAATTGATTCATACTTGCAAAATTTTCTCTAAAACTGAGGTTAGAGGAGGTTGAATATTTGTTTTATTCTAAATAAACCAAGATTCTCAGGTATGAAATTGTTCTTAAGGATACTGTCTATTCAATTGCATGATCTGCTGTCTTATCTGACCTGGGGAAGCAATTGCTGTTTTCAATATGAACCCAGCTTCTCAACGTAGGCAACTCTATGTTGGTTTTTTTCTCCACTAAGCTGTACACATTACATCTTAAAGTCACAACCAAATGTAACAGGTCAAATTCTTTGTCTGCAGTAGTCACTGAAATTTAAAAGAAAACTTAAATAAGGCTAAAATTTCACTTAGTGAGTCCCTATGAAAAGATCACACAATCAAATGAAAGTGCTTCCTCTAACATCTACCGGTTCACAGGCGGTAAGAAGAACCCGCTATGAGAACATGCGTTTTACCTACCTTGCGCCATTATCAAAGAGTTGTCCTGATCGCTTCCTGTGTGCCTGATGGAAAACTTGTGCCCTTGACATAAGTAAATAAAAATCTAGAGCACACTTCATATAAGGTCCTGAATGCACCCCTAGGACACATAGAGAAGGTGCACTCTCTCTAGGCTGGCCCTCCTCTGGCTTGCAAATACTTGCAGATTGCCAGGGCTTGAGTCGGGGAAACGACGCTTGCATCGGTGACTGTGAGGGAGCACCTTCAGGCCCAGCTTTTATGGGGCACGATAAAGCTGTGTGTAGCCTTACCAGAAGCAAAACGGCGCTGCTGAGTTATGAGGAGGTGAACAATGAGATTCATGGAAAGGCTGAAGCAATTCGACTGTACATGACAAAGAAGGAAACACGACAGCGCCGGGAATCAAAAGCAGGATTTCTGTATTGCTCTCTAAATTCAAAATGAGCCCCCCTGTGCCAAAAATTCTCAGGAATATCTTATGGAATATGAAATATGGAATATGTTTGCTTTTATCTGACAGTTTTTGGTCTAAAATGCTGTAGTTCATTTCTTTTTTTAAGTGGGTGCCTTTGGGATTTTGAATATAATTAAAACATTAATATCTCAAAATAAGGGGAGAGGGGAAAAATCAAGTTGAACAGTTATGAAAGTTATGTATTTTTGTTATTAATTGTCAATTAATGGTATTTACAAACTGTTCATTTAATTTAAAAAATATTTTTAATGCAAATACTAATATGAAATTCAGGAACAAATTTAAGACATTTCCCATTAGTAGATGTGGTAAGCAGAACCATGGGAACCTATTTAAATATTAAACAGTGTTTCATTAGATAAATGGATTTCATTTAATAAATCAACATATTTTGGTCTAATTGACTGCCTTTGCAATTGGAATATTACTACTGTTGGTTTGAAATTATAGTTTTGAAACGGTCACTAGCTAGTGGCTCTCAGTTCTTTTAATGAGTTATACTAAGGATTACTCAGCCTTTCATACAAGTCTCCACTTCTTTTGAAGTTCTGATCCTTTATAAATAATTATGAACTAGCTTGAAATTGTATTATAAATTACTGTAGTAAAGTTTGCCTTATGAAATATGTTCCAAATTAGATAAAAACCCCTTGAGTTTATAGAAAAACAATAGCCTCATCAACTTTTAAAAACATTCTATGTCAAAACCTAACCACTGCTACAGAAATTGAAGGGGAAAATCTTATCATGAGCTCCCTTTCTCTTAGGTTATGCTGCACTAACCATTTTCTTGATTACAACGTCATGGCACAGGAAGAATGGACATCATATGCAAAGAAAAACAAAACATCTCTTTATTAGCTGTTCCTTGGGGGGGATTTGAATTGTACTTTTTTTTTTTTTTTTTGATGTTACATGAAGTAAGCCTCTTCTGTCAGAATTAAAAGCTCTTTTGTAATAATTTTATTTAATCTTGATCCAATATGATTCTTAAAGTCATTTACCATCAAAGAGTTTCATTCCAAGTGCTTGAATCCAGTTACGATTTGCAGTTGGCTGATTGTCAGTAAATCCTATGTCTCAGCCTTTTTATACCAATTGAAAAATGAAATGCTGGTCTCAACGAAGGCTTCATATTGGTCACAAAGTTTTGGAAAGTGAGTGAACACAAAATTCCCATTCTCTAAGAGTTTCATCAATAACAGTTTTAAGAGAAAGGTGGGAAGATGACTGGGAGTGCAGATGTTCTAGCCAATTATCTTTATTGACTAAGCAGTAGGACAACAAGGTTTTCAGTACATATGAGAGCTTTCAAGCCTGTTGTTTTTTAAAGCTTTTTTTTCTTCTACTTCTTTATAATTGCCTCTTTTTTCCCCTATTTTTAATTTTATTTTTTTCAGATGAACAATAATCATAAAACCTGATAAATTAGATCCATATTTTCAATGTCTTTTTGTGACATGGGGAATATAACTGTATTTCTAACAGGATTCCTATGTCAAGAGAACTGTCTTATCGATATCAGAAACAGTCATAAAGACAATGTTGTGGAAGAGTTACAGATTGTTAAAATGATCTCTTTAACACATTTGAAGAACTTATTCAACACAACGATGATCAAATGACATACTTAAACACTGCATCCAGGGGTTCATAGAATCATAGAATGGTTTGGGTTGGAGGGGACCTTAAAGATCATCTAGTTCCAAACCACCTGCCATGGGCAGGGACACCCTCCACTAGACCAGGTTGCCCAAAGCCCCATCCAAGCTGGCCTTGAACACTTCCAGGGATGGGGAAGCCACAACCTCTCTGGGAAACCTGTTCCAGTGCCTCACTACCCTCACAGTAATGGATTTCTTCCTGATATCTAATCTATATCTACCCTCTTTCAGCTTAAAGCCATTGTCCCTTGTCCTATCACTACATGCCCTTCTTTGTAAACAGTCCCTCTCCAGTTTTCTTGTAGGCCCCCCTCAGGTACTGGAAGGCTGCTATAAGGTCTCCCTGGAGCCTTCTCTTCTTCTTCTTCTTCTTCTTCTTCTTCTTCTTCTTCTAGCAGAGTAGAGGGGCAGAATAACCTCCCTCGACCTGCTGGTCACACTTCTTTTGATGTAGCCCAAGATACAGTTAGCTTTCTGGGCTGCAGGTGCATATTGCTGGGTCATGTTGAGCTTTTCATTAACCAACACCCCCAAGTCCTTCTCCTCAGGGCTGCTTTCAATCCATTCTCCATCCAGCCTGTAGTTGTGCTTGAAATTGCCCCAACCCATGTGCAGGACCTCGTACTTGGCCTTGTTGAGCTCCATGCGGTTCGCACAGGCCCACCTTTCCAGCCTGTCAAGGTCCCTCTGGATGGCATCCCTTCCCTCCAGCATGTCCACCACACCACACAGCTTGGTGTCGTTGGCAAACTTGCTGAGGGTGCACTCGATCCCACCGTCCATGTCGTTGACAAAGATGTTGAACAGTGCCGGTCCCAGTACTGACCCCTGAGGAACGCCACTTGTCACTGTTCTCCACTTGGACATTGAGCTGTTGACCACAACTCTTTGAGTGTGACCACACAGCCAATTCCTTGTCCACTGAGTGGTTCATCCATCAAATCCATGTCTCTCCAATTTAAAGACAAAGTTGTCATGCGGGACAGCATCAAATTCTTTGCACAAGTCCAGGATTAATAGGTTGCCTTCTCTCATTAAGGGAAAAGGGCAGAAGGAGGCATGTCAGAAGTCGTCAGTCACCGTATATCACCAGTAGTAAGTACCCTTCCTGTTTGGATTGCAGGAGATAGCAAGCAGATAAGATAATGTTTAAGTGAATCACAAAGGTAGACATTTTTCTTTTTTTAAAAAAAGAAATCTATAGGATACCTAAGCAAGGAATCAAAGACCCAGATGAGTCTTTATGCCCTGAAAGGTGCAGTGAGGTAAAGGACAGAAGAATACCATCAAGGCTCTAGGAGCTGAGAGTTTAAGATTAAGAAATACCCCTAGAGAAGGAGAAGAAGAAGATGTGAGTCTTGTGGGCCAAGGCAACTCTGCAGGGTATGTGCTGCTTGGTGTAACCACTGTAGGAGGTCTGAGAAAAGCAGAATTGTGCCATCAACTGAAGGTCCCATGGAAGTTTGCAATTGCTCTCCCAGACAGGCCAGGGCTGGTGAGTGGGAGAACAAGGGTGGGTAAGCAGCATGTTTGACACTTCTGTGCAAGAAGTCATGGAAAACACAGTATCACAGGATTGGCCAAAAAAAGTCAAGTGGTTTTTACAAGGTAATGTCGGGACAGAGAGATACCAGAGGAGTTTCTAGCAGGCAAGAAGAATTTGCCCTGTGGTGGTTGCGTTGGACAATGACATTCCAGGATAGGAATGAAGAAATAGGTTGGACAGGGAAACCATAACTGATTTATATTTGCCACAATATAAATAAAATTCCCATCAAAACCAACTTGCAGTTACCTCATGAAATAGCTCCTCCAAGTATATAGTCCCTCCAAGCTCTTAGGGCTGGGAGCTTTACCACATTAAAAGAAACTTAACAGTGATGGAGTTACTTTTTTTTTTCCTTTTTTTTTGTACTTTGGACTTCTGAATACAAATTCATTGCCTGAAACTGTGATTTTTCTAAGGTCCAGACACAAGGTTTACAAATTATTATTATTACCATCCTCAGAATGCACTAAAAGTTGCACAGAGTAGGGCTCATTATGATATATATCCATGAACTCTATGGTCTATCATTCAGAAGCCTGGGGCAAAGTCTTCTCTGACTGGTTTCTGTGATTAGAAAAGAAAAATCACATGATCATCCTCCTAACACAAAAGCTCTGATGGCAAAACACTTTATCTTCATTGCTCTTCAAGAATCTAGAGTGGGAATCTTTGGTTCTCTGTAATCATCCAGAAACTTGAGTTTGACTCCCCTCCCTTACCTGATGAAACGCATTATGTGTTTTAAATTAACCTTTATAGTTTCCCACCAAGAAATGGACTGAATTCATTAATGGTTTGGTGTCTTCAGAGAATCTAAATTGTTGTTTTAAACATATTTTAGAAGCTGCTGAGAGAATAAATCTCCTCTTGCCCTTCTCTTATCAAAAACCTTCATAAGAGAAATAAAAGAATGGCATGAAATGCCATTATTGATGTTAGTTGACAGTTTAACATTAAGAGTAGAGAAAGATATCTGTTCCTGACCATGAACTGTGGAATGCAGAAAATTAAATGCTGAATTAATTACCTGTATATGAAGGGTTGGCAACAAACCACTCATCCCTATATACTTCTGGGACGTTATAAATGACTAAGAAGTTCCTGTAGGTTGTAAATAAAGGTCTCATTCAAAACTGTAATTTTGCTCAAATGTGATAATGATATCTTTGAAGGGAGAAAGTTCCATTTCCCCTCAGAAATGTTAATAAAAAACCATATATGCATATTTATGAATTTTGTCATACTCTGCTGACTTAGAATTGGGATTATATATTTTTATATGTGATACACGATATCACTTTTTCTACATACCATTTCATATCTTAAGATTATTTTACTTTCTTCAGATAAAAGAAAGGCTAGGTGTTCAGTGGAGGTCGTCTGAGTAAATATAGTCTGTAGAAATCTGGGGATGTATTCTACCATCTCAGACAATTTTGGCACTTGCAGGAAGTTTGATCAAAATGAGTAGGTAAAGCATAGCAGTTATTTGCATTCCCTGAACCTTAAAAATATTTTCTTTCTGCAGATGTTCTCATTTTGCATAGAAAATTCTGTGGACTAGAACAACTCCAGAAAAATTCTTTGGACGCTTGGCCTTTCTGGTCAGCTTCAGAAAGTTCTTAATGCATAGTTTTATTCTCTACCTCTCATCTTTTTCTTTTTCTTTTTTTTCTTCTTTTTTTTTCTTTTTTTTTTTTTTTGTTTAATGGGTATATATGATTTAGTTATGATAACTATGAAAGAAAAAAAAAAGTAATTCTGCTTTCAAATGAATATTCCTTATATAACCGGGAATTAATTTTTTAATATTAATGTTTTGAGTCTTGGTTTTGAAATGCCTTACTTGAGACATATCTGTATTTTTTTATATTAAAAAAAAAAGATTCTGAGTAACTACCCACTAAAAACCAGGCCTTCTTACACAAATTCAACTTTCATACCAAAGAATCAGGCAATTCAAACACATAGGTTACATGTGAAAATTGAAACCCCATCAATTTTGAAAACCTTCTCTCTTACCTAGTACATTTCTGCCCTACAGAAATGCTGCTGTTTACCTGCTAGGTCAGAAACAATCATGGATGAGAATAACAAAGAAGATGATTGTCACAGAACATGGTAGATAGTTACCCTTGCCAGACACTGTGAATGCAGAATGCAAATTTTATTGTGCACCAACTGAAGAAAAGTTGTTAACACTACAATGTTTTCCAGCTAAGTAATCAGACCATGACAGAAGTGAAGTAAAAACGCTCATGCCTGAATGTAGAAATTAGGATGTGTGGCCTCCAGACAACTGGAAAGCTTCCAGGATATATGCCTGGTGTTCTGCTTTTTGTCAAATAGACTCCAGCGTCTAGCGCTCAGCTGCATCACATCACCAGCTGTCTCCCTCTCCCATTCTCTCTCTCTCTCCCACCTTCCTCTCTCTCTCTGCCTCTTGCTCCCTCTCCTTCCCCCTCCCCCTGCCCTTCTTCCTCACTTTCTCATTCTTTTTCCTTAGGAACACTTATTGCATTCACATTTTGTATATACAAATTGCATAACAGGATTGTAAATAGGAACGGGCGGGCTAGAAATTACTTGAAGGGATTTGAATAAAAGGAGCATACAAATAATTCGGTAACTTAGTACAAAGAAAGTGACATTAAGATGTTTAATACTTACATACAGCTGCACTTTTTTTTTCCCCACACACAACGAGGGTTAAAAGAGGCGTTATTCAGAATAGAGGGGAGCAAAAGCAAAGAATTATAGGAAAAAGATCTTAACATAAGATATTATGTGATTCATATTGCCTGGCTTAAAGTAATTTTGTCAGTATGTCATACTGCTGTTATGATAAAAGGTGAAAGAGAGAGAGGGAGAGATTTTCCTGCAGCGAGCAAATGAGCACCACAGTCAGGTGTCTGCTCTGAGGTGTTTTCTGGAGGACCCATTCTCCTTCCACTGACTCCACAGAGCACCTCATGAGTTGCACTCAGTGTCTGATTTTGGTGTCTAAACTGGTGTCCAAAGCTGCATGTTGTAAATATTTCTTCACCAGGAAACCACCAAGAAATCAGAAGACATGAGAGCAATGAGAGATTATATCTATTCTTGAAAAATGGGATTAAAGACATACAATTGGTATCCTTCATCAGTTTTTGTGTATATACCATTGTCTAAATTAAGATTAATTTTATACTCCTATCATAGAAGGTGAAGATGAACCCCTCAGGTATAATATATGAAGTTAATATGATTGATATCTTTTTGCTAGCAACTATCCACTATGAATTAGTAGCTTTTAGCAGCAAAACAAATTACTGTCCTTTCCTTGTTCTGTTGCATTTCTAACTAGGCAATGATAACACTGTTGAAGTCATTGCCAGGTGTTTCTGTAAACATGGAGTCTCCTAAAATTCTTAATTGCATGAATATTTGGTAATATCATCATATAAGCTTGTAGGGTGCTATAACTTTGTTCTTGGAAGATAGTGTTAACACCAAGTGATATTGTAATCAGCACTATACAAAACAAAAGGTTATGCTTGCTGGTTATCTTGTGCTATGGCACAAGGGAAAAGAAGGTTGGAGAAGCGAGGAAATGTATTTATGTTAAGTGGGTTCAGCCACAAAGAAGCAAATTTTGAATCATGCAAGTTCTTGCAGAAAGCTACATGGTTTTTTTCATTTATCAGAGTTAGTATGGAGACTCCTGTTCAGAATTTTTCCAATATCTCCATGGATGTCAATGATACTATGTTAGGATTAGGAAAAAAAGTGGCTATAAGTGAGAATGTAAGAGAAGAATAATTTGTTTTCCTGCCTTTGCATGAAATATTCAGAAACTCCTGCTTTCTGTGTCTTTTACAACATTTTATTGACTGAGTTTTGGCCGTGGAGTGTGTTGAGAAAATATTGTGCAATATGAACATTAAGGTACAAAGAACAACCAAAAATTAGTTTAAATTGAAAGAGACCCTGTACCTCATCACTGCTTGTGTCTCTAGCATTTTAACAGAGGCAACTTTCAATGGATCAAGAATGAACTCAGTCTTTCTCATATTTTTGTAGGTATCCAGAATTGTGCATGACTGAAGGCCAGGTACAAATTAGAGAAGAACTACATACGTTAACATGTTGTTGTTAAGAGCAATCAGAGGAAGAGCTCTTCAAAAAGAACTTTCCAAAGTGTCATTAGGAGTACATTTGATCTTGGCTTTTACCGTTCCCTTTTTAAAACATTAATCACAAAAATAATTATTTTCTGATGCTCTTCTGTCTTTGCTTTTTTTTTTTTTTTTTTTGCTTCCCCTCCCTCAGCTTGCTTTCAGCTTTCTGTGCAGGGCTCACTTTTTCCTTAAAAACAGAATACATAGTCTGTTTACTGTGAGAATTACTGTAAAGAGTTCCTATTACAGCTTAGTTTTCAAAAAACCTCGAATTAGTCTAACCTTTTTTCTATAATTTGTGCATAAAATTATAAGCTTTATTGCTATCTTAGTTTCACAGAGATCATAGAGTAATTACAGCTTATATCTGTCACCAGTGGCCATTTTCTTACATCAGTGACTGCTTTCTGTTTGCAAATTGATAAAATGCAAACACAGTGCACACCTACTTTGAGAGGCTAGGTTGGGGTCTTTTCAAGAGGTTGACCCCTAATTTAAGATTATGTTTCTTTTTACTGTAATAAAACTCTAATTCCTCTGCACTACACAGCTGGTAGTAGTAAAGCCACAATCTAAAGTATATGGGATCTATCAGCAACATTTGTGAGCCCATACCTGTATACTTACTAGTCACTTTTCCTTGCTTCTTTTTTTTCCCAAACCTCTACTAGAGAAAAAAGGAGAAAAAGACAAAAGAAACAGAACACTATGCCTATATATGTATATGTGTGTATCTACATACACGTATGTGTATATATATATCTAAAAAATAAGAGCTGTCAGTCAATATGTATCTGATCCACCAGACCCACTGAAGAGTCCCCAGTAAGCTAGTTATTACGAACTCCACTCGTATTACCTGTGGCAGTAATCTCAAAGAGCACCCATCTGGTGCTACTCAGGCTCTAAGTCCCTGCCCAACAAATGACATTTGCCCACACTCGGAACAATTTCCCCACAGAAAAGAGCAGCCTGGTACGTCTTTGATCACCATCAAGTTTTAGGGTGCATTCCGGTCCCTGCTAATCAGGTTAAGAGTCTGCTACAAATCCTTAGTTCATGGTCAAGAAAACATAAGATCTATTTTACTTCAAGTGTCTTAGTCTAAGCGCTTTTCACTTTAACCGAGCCCTCTGTCTCCCTCACAGATAGGGACAGATAGAGGTGGAGGAATCAGCTCTTTTCGCTGGGTTGCCACAAGTCTAGGATAGCCTTTATTCATAGACTCTGAAAACCTAGGTAGAGAATATTGAGAAGGAAAATGGCTATTTGAACAGATTCATTTTTTTATCCTGTGATGAAAGTTTGTCTCTTAGCCCAAGGTAAGATACTAAACTGTAAACTCCATCCTGAATGTCATTATCTCTAACCCAAGAGCTATTTCACAGACCCTATGCTGTTCTGTATATAAGCATAGTAATTCATCATCATACATTAATTTTAAATGTGGACCGTTCTGCATCAAAAAGATGAGAATTTAGAGGTGGACATATCAGAAACATGCAAACAAAGATGTCCAAACTTATTTGGAATGGAGAGGATTTTTTAATTTTTTTTTTCCAATAGAAGACTTCTTAAGCTTACAATAAACGCTAACAATATGCAAAGGAACACAAATCATGTTTCTTGTTTCCAGCTCTACAGAAATGTGTGCTTGTAAATAAGTTATCATAAGAAACTCTTTCATTCAAAAAAGCAAGAATTAAACTCTCAAGTTGTGACTATATAAAATTTAATTTTTCTAGTAAATTCAGCTATTCATATATGCATATTCTGCCACACTCTGTTAGTGGCACAAATATGTGTTTATGACTTTCATTATCTTCTAGTACTTCAGAACAGTGGGAGAATAAACTATGTTCTTTACCAGTTCATGCATTGCCAACAGTTCTTGATTTAATTCCTGCATTTCGGTGTGATGAATTAGCTAACAATAACTTACTTTGAATTAGAATTCTAGGTTCAGATTTTGGAACTGGCTTTTATTTATTTTTCATGTATACACAAAACATAATGTCAGGATTTGACATTATTGAAACACAATCAACATATAACTGCATTAACATTTTAATTAGCATTTAACAGGCAAAACAATGATTTCAAAGTTTTGTTTCTTATACAGTTCAGTAGTGTTCACTTTTTCTAATACCTTTGTACAAAAGCTGCCTTCTAGAACTTCAACTGGGATCAGCTTTAGAAAATTATTTGCTCTCTGACCCCTTGCTTTCCACCTTTTCATTTCAGCTGCTGTCATGGAATCAGACTCATTTGTAGTCATTCTCATTTCTGTGCGATAGATGTTTTTCTTTGTTTGGCATTGTTCATATCAAACTTCCTACTCATATAGCTCTGAAATATATATTTTGTTCATCTTTCAAAAGGACTTGTGATTTTTAGAGAGAGAAAGTAAATATTAAGTTATGATTTAATAGTTTAGTTATTCAGCTGCTTTTTCAAAACAAATTCCAGAATTAGGTTTCATTTGATGTAGAGCTCTCATACACACACGAGGTAACAACATAGAAAAGAAAAGCAGTCTTTTATATATATGCGTGTAGTGAAGTTTTGGAAAAGTAAGTTACTTATTCCTTATGTATGTGTAAACTCATAAGGACACTTTTAAGGTTTAGTGGAGAGCATACAAGAATCAGTGATATCAAAATATGTAAAAATAATAAATATTTCTTCCAACTCTATAAACCTTGTTACTGGTGAAGACTTCAAAGGCATCTATCTTGATCCAGATGTCTCTTCAGACAACATCAATACATAACAATAACCACCAGCCTATTTCTTTTTGTATACACTGGGAACTATAAAGTGTAACTTTTCTACTTGCAGATTTAAAATAAAGTTTCTGTTTGAAATTGTCGTGCCCAAGTGTTTGCATGTTCAGACACACACTTTTATTTTAAATATGGTTCATAATCCACTACATAAATTCAAGTTTTAAGTTAATTTATAAATCTCGTAGCATTCAGCTTCTGAATGATTATACATATTCAAATTCTGTGAAATTATCTTTACAATGTGAAAATGAATTGTGATAGCAAGTCTCGGAATAGCCTAATTTTATTTGTTAGGTATAAGTGAATATAATTAGCAGATGACAAAACAACAGCTTACAATGCATAACACTTAAGGCCTGTTTCCAGTTAGACCACATGCCTAATTTAAATAATTCTCTAAAGTTGAGATTAGACGATGAAGTGAATCTACTCTATAAACCAACCTATGTCAGCATGAGCAATACGTGTGTATGCACTGCGCAGGTTTAATCAGGTACCTGATTAATCAGGTATCTGTGCCTGTACAGTTCTTTTGGTTTAGAGAAGAAAAAAAAAAAAAAAAGGTTTAACTGCAAATGCTTTTTTTTTTTGGTCAGTATTCAAAAGAACGGTACTGGTGACAAACTCTGTGTGTGTGTGCCTTGTTCCCTCCCCACACCTCCACTCATCCTCTTCCAGCTGCCAGAGCACCTGGGAAATTGCCTGTCTGCAGGATGCCATCCCTTCCCTGCTGGAAGAGGCCTATGGACAAGGTATACATCCAGCACTTTACGTGGTAATACAACTGGGTTGTAATAAAGTTAAATACAAACTTATTAAGATATTCTGTAGGGTAATGAAATGTTGGATTTATTTCAATTCTCATTTTCTCTCCCCCTCATTCCACCCCTAAAAGATATCAATAGCTTGTTTTTACTTCCTTCAAGGTCCTGCCTAAATGGCTGCCGAGTGTCAGCCCTCCAAGTCATTTGTCTCTTATGGATGGTGGTTGGTGAAGGAATATTAGACCTGTTTAGTCATTGAAATGGAGGAAAAAAAGGAAAAAGGCTGATTGTCTCAGGTCCTTTGACACCAAAATTGTCCTTGATGATCTATATGCAGACACAGTGGGACAGCTCAGTCCTCCATAGAAATGGCCATCAGAGAAGCTAAAAGGAGGAGGCCCAAGGACCTGTGAATGAGACTGTCTGTCTTCTGCTTTTGTGCCACCTGTAGCATCATTGCCACTGCTGCAGCTCAGCTACTGCATGGTCCTCCAGATGTAGATACTGCTGCCTTCCATGCCTAGGAAACTTAAGCACTTATTCTGAACAAGTGCATGGATAGTTGGGTGTTTTGTTGTCCTCATCTTCCTAAACTGCCTTCTTTAGCTGCTGCAGCATGCCCTCAGGGAAGGGTACCTTCAAGAAGGGGTACCCTGGCACCCCTCTTTGCCTTTCTCTTTCCACAGCAGAGAGGGACTGAGCATGGGACTGGCAAATATGGAGGTTCTGTCTCTATCGGAGTAGTCTCTAAAAAAAAGGGCAAGTAAGTCTTTTAATCCTTGAGAGCTTCTGGATGTTTTCCTTTACCATGAGTTGTCGTTAGCCACCCCCCTCACAATGCCTGATTCTCAAGGGTGCATTTTAATTCAGAGAAGTGGGACCTGTTGGAATTTAATATACATATACAAATGCATGTGTATCTCAGCTAGGAAATTAGATGTCACTGAGATGGGAGTGTTTAGAAGCCTGGTAAATCAGGCAATCTTCAAACTTTAAAACAAAACTTTACCAGGCTAGTATTCATTAACAGCACCTTCATACTAATGGTTAGTTATTAGCTATTATTGCTAGTTATAACTAAACATACAAAACCATTAGTCCTTAATAGTTATATCCTGCATTAGGTCTGAATACACAACACTAGAGAGCTGACACTGTGTAGTTAGCACGAATAGCTGTTGTCCGTGATGGTCTTCCTTGCTGAGGTAAAGTGGTCAGCCTGGACTGCTCTTTGACAAGGAAAGTCAGAACAGAAGCAGGCTTGTCTTCTTTCTTCCCTGGTTTTATTCATTCATGCCTGGTGTTATTTTGCTTGGCCTTCTCCTTAAAGGAGAATCTCATTTACTTTCATTGCTGCTTATTTTTATTTTGAATTTGCCAGTTATTCTTCATGTGTGTTCAACAGGATGTCATGTGTATTTGCAGTCCCTTGTGCTCCTCTTGTCCGTTACTCCTTACCTTGTATATTCCATTACTTAGACTACTGTTAACATGTTTTCCCATGCCCCCTGCACGCAGCTACAAAAATCTTTATTTTCCCTGCTGCTGATCATATTCCTCACATACATGTGAAGAATGCTTACATATAGTGTTTGCCTATGCCATCAGAGCGTTACTTATATATTGTTGGTTACACTATTCTAGTATGCTTATATTTGGGTTCAAGGACAGCTAATATTATTTATAACCTAAGTAGTTTACTCATAATCTGTAGGTGTCATGAGCCTCTGCTTTGACCATAATGTAGCAGGGTAGACCCATTGCTTTGCTGATCATCTGCTAGGAGGTCTCACTAGGATGGTTCACCAGTTTCTAATATTCCTAATATTCTAATGTTCTAATACTGAGGGCTCTTTCCTGCAACACAAGGATGAGGAGAGTGAACAGGGAGAAAGTAAAGAAAGGGAAAGGGACTGACCTGTGTGAGCAGAAAGAACACCACTGCAATAATATCTGTCCCTTCATAGACTTCTTTTTTAGCCAACACTTTGATGAGAAAGATTAAAAATCTTCTATATCAAGTGACTCCAGAATAAGGAAAAAGCCTTTCAGCATGGCAGGGAGGTTTCATTTGTGTTTGTTATGAATCTGCTGTGTGCTGTGGCTGCTGCACAACCAAGCTGTCCCGCAAACATGGACTTTGCCTCAGTCACTTTGCCATCCCCTTCTTCCCAGACTACCACCTTCCAGGAGTGCCTGCTGATACAGAAATTTGCCTGCTTCCCCACTGCACCCAGGTGTGCAGCAGACTGTGATCAGGATGATGACAAGTATGTCAGAAACCACGCTTCTTCTTCCACCTGCATAATGGGCCCTGTCTGATACTTTCCTTCTACGGTCTGCCTCTTGCCCATCTCCCCTGCCAGAACGAGCCTTACAGTGGTTCATAGGACCCCAGCTGCCTGCTCGTGGCCTGAAAGTCACCTCAGCAGGGTTGTGCCATGGATGTATCTTGCAGGGTGAGAGAGGATGGTTAAGGTCTAAGACTAGTGTCATGGTCTGTGGCTGGAGATGGAGATGCTAGTTAAGGCAGGTGGACTAGTAATCTGGAATGGTTTCTCAACAGAGGTGTAGGGAAAGTGACTCTGGACAAATGAACAGCTAATTTACACAGTGGCTTCCTCTTAGCCACCCTCTTAGCAACCTCTTTTCCTGCTAAGATTGGGGATTCAAACTGGACTGCTAGCTGAATCCTCACATCCAATAAATTAATCATTCTGCATATAGTGACAAGATAGACAGAGAGACTCTGATGTCTTATTACTTTCCGAGATTTTCAGGGACATCTCTACCTTCAGCTCTAAGCCTGAAGTGTCACTTCTTCCCCATCCTTTATAACCACCAGCAGCCAGCTGGTTGCCCACCTCCCAAAAGACTGGAAAAGTACCACAAAGTGTTTTAGCCTTCTGTTAATTGGCTACCTGTTAATGATTTATCTTAAGGCGCAGCGCCCAGCAGGGTCCAGGGTCTCCCACCATGTGTCCCCAGGAACTGAGTTAGAGCAGGATTTCCATTTTATTTTTGTCTGAAACAGAAGGATTCAGGCTTGCATTAACACTATTCAAGAACTAAAAGAGCATGAGGTGAATGGAGATAAAGTGGTTAGATACTCAAATTATTTCTTGTTTAAACTGTATACACAGAGCTATAAGGTGAGATTTTAAAGTAGAAAGTACCTTTGGCAAAAGAAATTTAAATATTTGCATGAATAAGTTATTTAAATTTGGTCTTATGCACACAGATTTCCCACTTCCTAGGCTCTCTCTAAAACCTCAGGACATCGTGGATTTTAAAAAAGAAACAAAAGCTATTAAGTTTCATAGGGTCAATGCAAGGTGACCAGGCTTTCCTAATTAAATCCAATTAATCAACTGTATGAGTTAGACGTCAGTTAAATACAAGGGCCTCCAAACTGTACACTTTATGTTTTCATATTCAAAATCTATGCTTTTTGCCAACATAGTTATCCCAAACAAATTGTTAACTGACGATTGCGTGCAATGCTATTCTGTGGTGACTGAAAGAACATGCCCCTAAGAACTGATTTGCACTATGATCACAGCACATGAAATATTACATATTACATCATTCTAAAGAGTACTTGCTCACTCTCTACATCTTCGATCTCTGCTAAAGGGCAATCTTTTGAGACCATAGATTGAGTTCAGACTGAAAATGAATAGCAGCAAAGCAATATCCTGACCAGGTAAAACATAGACCTGATTCTTTGACAAGGGCTGTTGAAAACAGTTATGGGCAAAATCAAGTGGGAGGAAATACTGAAACAAAAAAGTATGAATTATGACTGGGAATTACTTAATACTTTATGAAATGTCAAAACCTCTCACAATTCTATGCTCATGAAAGACTACTTCAGTAAAATAATCACCTCAGTTAGAAGATGTGAAAATGGCAATAAAAATAATTTTTCAAAACTCCAACATACAATACGCAGAAAATGGAGAAGCAGACAAAAGGGAACAAAAAATCTGGAAACAGACAACTGCTTAAGAATATTGTAGTAGCACCAGAGTTAAGAATATTAAGAAGGAATTTTATAAATTTACTCAGAACAAATTAAATGTAAAATATGCAACAGTAAAATCTGATGCTAGCTAAAAGTATTAACATGACTAAGCAAAATGCAGAAAAACTAGAAGTATTAGATAAATATTCTATTATGGTGTTTAAAAACTTACAGAAAAGGAAAAACTATTTTGTCAGTGTTAAAAAAGGTGTAATGCATATCAGTTGGTAAAGTTGATACCCAGCAATATGAAGGAAATGAGACATAGGTCTCTATGCATTAAGTATGTAGGTACCTGGATCACATCATGACTCTGGCAGCTCTGAATAAGGCAGCTGAACTCTCTATTTAGAGTAAAAGCTACTACTTCCCAAACTGCATCACTGTGTTTTGTAATGACAGTTTTGTGTCAAAGTTACAAATGACTTCTGGAAAGAAGCTTAGATTAAGGGTCTCCTCCTTTTTAGTGAACATCCTAACCATTAAGATACAATTTTATGTCATTTTCTCTCTTCTAATTGCCCAATTGTCCTGTCGTTGTTTTATGCAAAGATGAGGCAAACAACTTGACCTGAAAGTAATTTCTACAGTAATTATAAAGGTTTATTCCATGTGGAAGGATAACTTTGTTTACTGTTTCCAGCAAAGGAAGCTTTAGCTAGGCCCATAATGCTTGATAAAATATGCTCAAAAAAGGATGCCTGGCTCCCAAGGCCAAACGAATGGCTTGAACTCACATCTGCAAGATCTCTTTCACCTTCCTTTCCTCCAAAGCAGACGGGCCGCATTTATGATGCAGTGGATACCACATGGGCTTTGTGTCTACGTGAGCACAAGGCTGCATCATCTGTAGCTTTCGTGCAGCATGCAGATAGCCAGAATCCACAAAGAAGATATTGCCCTGTTGTTCTCCATTTAGTTCCTCAGGTAGCAGATTGGTGCTGGTACTTCTGTAATTTTGGTTACCTCTACGTTTGCTGCTAATATTCATGGCAGAGACAGCTTTTGATGCTACTTCTGAGTGAGGCCTGGCAGGCCACTGCCTACTGCGGTTAGCAGAGCACGTGGAGAGTGGACTTCTCCCAGGAACTGCAGGATGTTGGCAAGATTACTACCACAGCAGTGGTTAAGGACAATGATATTGGTTGAAAAGCTGTCGTATTTGAAAGCCACTTCATACTTTTAGTAATGGAAAGGAGATTTTGGGCACAGGAGATCATAACCCTGCAGAACAGGCACAGTGTCATGCATCAGAGACAAACAGCACTGGCTTTTAGGTGCAGATGGCCAACTTTGATGTCCTCTGCAAGGGACTGGCACCCTCTAGACTTCAGGAAGAGGCTTTCACTGTGTTCTGGAACTTTGTTAGGCCTGATTTTTGTTGGTCAGTGCGGAATCAGCTTGAGCTCTGCAGTTTCATGATTGTGGCAAAAAAATGGTGAGATGACTGTCTATTCATGAGTGAGTTAGATCAGCAATGTTTTCCAAGTCAATGAGGTTTTCTCTTAAGTATAGACTGCCCAACAACTTTGACGCCTCTGATGGTATTCACATCTCCTTACTGGATCCCATGTGATGGCTGTCTCTATAAAGGCTCATGCCAGATCACCTAAGAAGCCCTAGAAGACAACGAGGAATGATTCATGTATGTCATCACTGGCACCACATCTGACAGCAAGAATCTTTGAACCTCTTTGCCACTCTACTGAAGCAAGTTATCTTCTCCTAGGGGTGGATATCACCTTGCACTGCTAGTGGCACTCTTGGCTGTAACAGGGGCATGTTACTGCTCTGGCTAAAATCATGTGACCATTTTGAGAAAACTCACATTTTGCATGGGCCATGAACTCCTGCAGTTTGCATCTGGATGCCTGAGGACTAGCCCAGACATCAGCATCATCAGCATTGACTAGTCAGTATCCAGCCAAATCCCTATTGATTATAGGGAAATGGGAAGAGAAAATATGTAATCTAACACACCTTGTTCAAGAGGGAGGGGGCAAAAAAGGAACTGTTACGTGGTACACAAATGAGTGATTCTCTTATGTCAGGGGCAGTGCTTGAGGCATAGCCAGCCACAGAGTCACAGAGGAGCTGGTAGCACCTAAAGAGGTGCTATGATATCAGAGGTGTTCCAGGAACAAAAGAGAACTGACTTTCTTGCCAGCTCTTTTTCTATTCATTCAGTAAAGCCTATTTTGTTTGTCCTAGAAACAACAAATGCAGGCCTTTGTGGCGGATCAGAAAATGGTCATGCCCTTACAACTGTAAACAGATTGGCATGGACTTGCTTGCATCTAGCCTTGCACTGGTCAGCACAGCCCAGGCTGTCAGCTCTGCTTCTGCAGTGGTGTACACTGGCTGTGGCATTTTCAATGAAGGAAAGCAATGCAACAAAGATGTAAGAGTCTTTGGTATGATCTGGAGACACACACATTAGGTATCTACAACCACCTACATCCTAAAGGCAAGATTACTTGGGATCAGAGAGGTTTCTTTTGCAATGTCCTGGGCAGTCTTCCTGCAGGCATGCTCTGGGCACATTTTGGTGAGTGTCTTAAAAATGTTAATGGTCCTCTGAAGGCAGGTCCAGGTCTAAAGACAGGCTTAGCTTGGCAGCACTGTACTTTTGGGTCAGTGTGAACACTACATACTGTAAGAAGGTCACTGTGGTCATCACATTTCTTTGCCATGTATTCTGCAGCCTGCTGAATAGGGGCTGAGTCCTATCCACCTGTATATTAGACAATGCCTGTGAGAGAGCTGAAGAGATACCATCCCCATTTACGGTGCCATGTTGCTGCCCAGATAAACAGAGACGTAGCAATGTGCATTACTGGTATTACCAAGGTAGTTATGTGCTACTTTTGCTGAAGGATAGACATCCAAAGTGTTGCATGTGGGGTGCCCAGTACTGAGTGGGTGTTCACTCAGTGTATTATTACAAATTCAAAGCTGCAGAAAAACCTTGAAGCTGACCACCTATGACCTGAACTCCATTCATTTATGAAAGCCAAGCAACTAAGAGGTGCAAAAGGCAGGGGGAGGGCTGTTGCTTCATGGGTAGCCATGTGAGTGGAGCTACTCCTAAGAGTACATCTTTCATTCCATGGGAGAAAGTGTTTCTCTTCTGTGCAGCAGCTTATGTGCCCTCGGATGGATCCAGGGAGGATCACACATCCCTTTGTGGCCATGTGTGGCAGGAGCATTCCTGACTGAGGGAGGTCTGTGCAAGCTGCTATGTTGATTGTCATTGCAGAATGTTCTGAAGGAGTAGCAACTTGTTGCATGGTTTACTAGGGTACTATTCAAAAGTAAATTATTGTTGCTACTTCTTTGGTGTGATAGAAAGCTTTTGGTTGTAGAGATGACTGGTCACCCAGTACCGATTCATTTTTCCAGGGTAGGCAGCCATTGTAGATATGCTTCCAAGATATGATACATATTTAATCCCTCTCCCATTTGCCAAGGATATGGCATGAGGTGGAGGGGTGGAGGGAGTTATAAGGTGTGCTACAGTGTAGAGGACAAGTCGGTCACAGAAAAAAAGTGTTTAGTCATCCATACTGCCTATGGTGAATGGTTTCCTGATCAGAATTCCTTCAAATCATTCATGGGACTTGTCTTGGAGAAAGCTAGTGGAGAGCCCTTAGACATAACCAGGATATGATATAGTCTTTCAGTGTGGACAATCAAAAATTCAGCCCTAGAATTCAGCCCCTGGACTTGTATGTTTTAGCAATACAGATA
Source organism: Grus americana (assembly GCF_028858705.1). Taxonomy (NCBI): domain Eukaryota; kingdom Metazoa; phylum Chordata; class Aves; order Gruiformes; family Gruidae; genus Grus; species Grus americana. Next base: position 26,041 of record NW_026561600.1, read on the forward strand.
TGTATATTGTTATGGTTTTAAAGTTGTACTTGCTAATAGTTACATTAATAGATAAGGCTCAAATTATATGAATGGCGCTCTCGACACCTCTCTTTTTGTTTTCAAGAGAGTAGTTGCTACTGAGCACTCCTAATGACAAACCTTGTAGCCATTCTTAGCATATGCTGGTGGCATCAAATCCCAGTGGTATAAAAAGAATGTGTGAATACCCGGGAGGCTTAGACATATGATAGCAACTGAGTGGCTCATCACTGTCAAGCCTGGTATTTTTCTGAGTATGGCCAGCAGGAGAATTGTAAGCATCTCAGGAAGTCAGCATCAAAAGCCTGAGGTGTCCATGAACTTCGGGAGCTTCAAATGTTTGGGCATGGAAAGGATACCAAACAGGCTATAATGCAAGATTTAGATTCTAACTTGTGCGCTAAATCCCTACGATGATTTGGGATTGGTAATGAATTGAAAGATGGTAACAGAACCAAAATCAGACATAATGGAATGCAAGTCTTATTACACAAATTTCATATTACGCATTGAAATGGAAAGTTTGGATGAAGGCAATCACATTGGTGAAATACTCTTACACTTTTGTAAACTTTTTGGCTTATCAGTATAGCTTATATTGGAGGGAGTGCTACAAAGCATTTTAACTGTTAGACCACATCTAATTTAGTATTTCAGTGGAATTTCACTTGGAAATGTATTGTTTATATTTGATGTTTTTCTCAGTGATCTAGAAGAAAATAGGGGATTGTGGCTTCTGAAAATGGTGGAACTATAACTGAGAAAGATCAGTTTCTGAGTAGCTTAACATATTTAATTGGGTAGTCTCATGTCAACAAAAGTTTTAACACTTGAGAAGATCTAAATACAATGCCATACTTGTAGGCATAAATAGTTACCTGCTTTGATGTCACAAAAACCAAATATGAGTTCCAAGCAGGTTGAATCAACAGAAAAATATTGTGTCAGAGCAGTAGACTTGTACTACCTATATAGAAGTGTGAGTAAGACTGTCACTGTAATGCTGTTACCAGAATCCACTCTGCAAACATGAGGCTGAATACTACAGTAATAATTCAAAGTCAGAGAAACGTGTTTGAAAAGAAGAGAATAAAGGAGCCCAACTGCTTTTTTTGGGCACCCAATAAAATCATTATCATAGCTCATTTGATGTCCTCTAGAGATATACTGGGAAAAAGTTTCTGGTGGTGGATGACTCTTTAATTTCAAGAAAAGGCTCAGTGACACTGACAAGTTGGAAATGGAAGTAAGATGCCATATAAATAGACATAAAGTGCAGATTTTTGGCAGACAGGAGAATTAACCACTGGAACAATTGCCCTAGAACATACTAAAGATTTTTTTTAAAGACTATTTAGTGAACTAAAGCTTAAAACAATTATGAGCTTCATACAGAAACAGCTAGATAAGGTGCTGCAGCATGTAATAGGCAATAAAGTGGACTATATGATCCTAAAGGTACATTTTGATTGTAAAAGCTGTGAAAGTGTCTCTTTGCTCTTGCATCCAGTGATCAGTTTTTAGGTAACTTGTCTCAGTCAATGAAGGCGGAGAATTCAAGGGGAAACAAAAAGGTCCAACAGCTGAGATGATACTCATACAGCATGCTCTCTATACTCCCTAGAGTACAGTTTGGTTTGTTTTTTTCAAAGGACCACATGCAGGAACTCAGACTAAACTGAATTACAGTGATAAGATTTTTCTTAAAATAGACTATTTTTTGAGATATATTGGGGGGGGAAAGAAACTTAGAGTCTCACATGGTTTGGAGATTTAGAGAGTAGTTTTGGTTGGGGGAAAATGGTTCATGTTGTCTGCTCCAGCACTAAGTGTGGTCAGTTTAGATCAACTTTCTGAGGACCATGTTCAGTTGAGTTCTGAATGTCTCCAAGGATGGAGATTCTGTAACATTTCTGGGCACCCTTCCGCAGTGTTTGAACATCCTCTTTACGAAAGATTTTTTCTTAATATCTCGTCAGAATTTTACACATTGGAGTAACTGGCATCTCCACAGTCTCCTTGTTCTCTCTTTTATACCAGAGGTTGATCTAAGGGTAGTTAATGTTGCTCCATTTCTCTGTGACCCCGTTATCACAGGCCTATAATCATTCCTACCTCTTGCCAATGTAAGGGCTTAGAAGTGGTTGACCTTCCTATGGCTCGCGACTGTTGAAACAGCACACACTTCATTTTCCCCCTGTATTTTTTCATAAATCCTCTCACTTGTATTAACTGCAATGTTAAGTTGATTCAAAGCTACTGAAGCTGATAGTTTCTTCCACTTGGATCATGTCAAAATTGGGTTGGTCTCATGAATAGAAACGTTATTCCATGTGTTTCAGTATCAGGTTTTATTCAGAGTTTGTACTCAAGCATGAAAACTTCTGTTAGGTAGCTAAATATCTCCTCTCTGAGCAGATAAGTGATTTTAGAGGGTTATAGATGTTTGCGGCACATTCATTCTTCTAAGCTGTGCTTATCTGTATGCATAGTGATATAAAATACAAGCTATTTTCTGAGGTTCAAATAGGAGTCATCTATATCTAATAAATGCTTCTCAGCCTTCTGACTGTGATTACATGACTTTACACACACGGAGGCCAAAATGATGTTTCTTTCTGAAGTAAAAATCAAGGACAGGTATGCTTGGCAGCACAAGAACTTTCTTCAGGAGAAAAGCAGCAAAGACCTTGTTTGTTGAGTATAAATCCAAATATAGAGTTCTTCATGTATCACCTCTCCAGCTGATGGCTTCAGACCGTTTAATGATTGCTTCACTGTCTGTCTTCTTCAGTCAGCCACCGTAGCCTGGACGTGATCCTGGAAGCCTAGTTAGTAAGGAGAAAAGATCATAACATGAGATTTCCAGACATAAAACAAGTTATTGCTGCAACTTGCTTTCTCTCTCTGTTCTGCCTGTCTGTGTGAAAGAGGTTGCTGAAAGCCATTCTCTAGTCCAGTAATGGTAAGGCAAAGTGCTGCAAACTCACCGTAATGTATATGAAACATTGTTCAGCTTCTTCTCTGATAGTGCAACAACGTTTTCCACCTCAAGATGTCTGGTGTCTTCCAGTAACCCTGGCTAAATCTTGATGAAGTTTTTTTGTCATTATCTTTTTACATTAACGGAGGCTAATTCTCCAGGCAGTTCTTGGATATATGCACACCTAAGTTTTACTGCAGACTAAATCCAAGGATACAGGCAGTGCAGGCCTTGAAAATGAACTTAAGGGACTCCTCATTAGGGCAGTGGTCAGAAACACTAATCATCTGTGCCTCTGTCTTGTCCACAAGCTCTGAGCTCGAAGGAACCTATTGGCCTCCAGGGGATACTCAGCCATTGAGTTGGAGTCATAGTAGGCGAGGAGTTACTTTTTCTCCTCAGTCTAATAATACTGCTAATGCAAATTCATTAAAACGTTCACGGATGCTCTATTTACCTGCAAAAGTTGTATTCTGGTATCTTTTACAAAACTGATGTTACAGAATTGGGTCTGCAGTCAAATCATGCAGCCATGCAGAACTTACTGTACTCTGACCTATTTTTCGAGATATATATTCATAAAGGTGAGGGAAAGAGAATATTTGAAATTACATTATTATAGCCTTTTCCGAAGGGCTGATATCTAAGCAACTGCATTTCTCTCACCCTGGAATAAGACTTGCATTGTTCACGAATTCCCTGACTATGATCTGATATTATGCAAATTTGTTAGATTGAAAGAAATATGGAAGAAAAACCACAGGCATATTGGAAGAAAATAGAGTTTCTTCTCTTACACATTGCTCCATACGATGAAGTATTAATCTTCTTGGGGTTTTTTATTAAGAAATCTGTTCATGTTTTATTAATATTATTATATTGTTTCCTCTATTCTTCTCATAAGAAGAGACATTTGTACGTTAGTCCACTGATCATTCTGAAGGTCTGTTTTCCAATTTTACTACTGTTCTCAATTCTCTCTTCAGGCATCTTCAAGGCATATCACACTTCTGTCTTCTGATGTGAGAATGCAGTAAAGTGAACAAAAGATTAAGTTACGTTTGTTATGTAGTATTGAGTTTTGTATTCTTTTTTAAACAAAAATAAATTGAAAAATGAAATTACACTTGTATATTATAAAAGTTACAAGATATTAAATTTCAAGGTCTGTTTGTTAATAACCTACTAAACACTTGGTGCGATATCTAGTAGTCTTGCTAGGAACTTAGTAGTCACAATATCTTACTATCTGTTGTCAGCAAAAATAGTTTTACAGTTAAAAAAATACATTTGTTCCAATTATTTTTGCACTTAATGGCAAAAGTCAGCTTGAAATTATATTTTGGTATTTTATCTACCTATGTGAATTGCACAGACTGCGACTTAAAGGTTAATGAACCACATAGGGCAGTTAGAAACCAATGATTCATACAAAGTTTAATATGTTGTATATACAACCATACTGTTCCTCCTATTATATTTATTTTTTGTTCTCTCAAGTGAGGTATTTCCGCATTAAGCAGAATCTAAATCAGGTGTGTATACACATACTTGAAAAGAGGCATTTTCAAGCAAAGTAATTAAACAGAGGCAATGTAGCTAGATGTTAAAAACACACAGATGTGAATTCAGAAGCAACCAAAAATTGATATATGACACAGAAATATTTTTTATTTCTATTCTCGCTTTCTGTCTTAAGAATCAAATATCCAACAACGAGCTATGTTGAGCAGTATGTCCCAAAACAAGGATATCTTACTGAATGCCAAGAAGGGATGGGGTAAAACTGCACTACAAATGGCTGATGACAGCTGTAAGCGGTTTACCTGTAGGTTTATCAAATCCCTGAATGCACGTTTCTCAGTCTCTCCTTCAAAACCTACTTGGCCTTCAGGGCTGAGAGAGTAACATCAATGGGAATATTACGACTTTGAAAAACGAAGTTTCAGCATACTAAAGCAGACTTAATAAATCTTATTTCAGGGAAAGAAAAAGCCTTGATTTTAGTTACAATGAAATCCTGCTAAAAATTTGGGAGAAACTGTGTTTCAATACAAAACCAGCCTGACCCTGAAAAGTGAATGATCACAGAGTTTTTAGTTATGCCAATTAAGCAAATACAATTTAAAATACTTATTAAATTGCATGGTATGGATATATGTATGCTTACCGAGAGAGGTAATGTAAATTGGAGTTAAAGCTCAGAATAAACCAGTGGTCTGAGAATAGAAAGGATTTAAAAACTTCTTGAAAAAATTCCAGTTATAACTCGAATGACAAAAACAGAGAACTAGTACGGTAAGTTTGTAAGTCAAGATATTCATATCCTTAGACTGTCAAGATTTAAGAGATTTCTTACAGAGCTATCAAAGTAGATAGCTAATAAAAATATAATAACACAAAAATCACTATATATTAAGAAAGAAGAAAGAAATATAATTAGGTACTTCACAACAGATCTCTAACACAAACCAAATTCTACCTATTCAGTAGAAAGGTATTACACATTTTAGCAACAAACAATTGCTTCTAAGACTGTTGATCCAACACAGAGGTAGAAAAACTGAAAATAACTTTAAGAATCCAGAAAATGACAATTCATATCTTGAGAAAAAGGTACTATGAAACACTTCTCAAATGGGGGGGAGGGGGGGGGCAATATTGAAAATAACACTGAAATAGGACATCCTGAGATACCTACAAGAAGGCTAGGAGATTTATAGTGCTTTGTAGCTTCACATATAAAATTAAGTTTTCAAAACCTTCCAATTTGCACCTGCAAGATTGACAAGCACACAGATTGCTCTTGGTATTCAAATTTGTGTGATGAATGCTTACTTAGCCTAAGCATGAGTCCCTGCAGCTTGGGCTAAAGAACAAAGCTCTCAAATTGACAGTAGTCCTAATATCCAGTGGAGGAGGTGGAAAACTAAAACACACTGATAAGCGAGTTACATACGTGCATGTACAGAAGCACAGATATTTGTATGTATCAAATGGGTAATCGCACAAATAATTGCCCATTTTGGTCTCCTGTTACTTTTTCAATTATTGTAGTACTTTCTATGCAAACACAAGACTTTCAACTGCAGTTTAGGCAGCAAGATTTTAAGATTATTTTTAATAGCTTGATTTTTTCTTTATTTTATTTCCCTAAGCGAAACATGACATAATGTGCCCAAATATCCACAACTATTTTCAAAGAAAGAATATTTATCAGTGAACTACTTCAGTGGTTTTAATATTGCAAAGAGTTTACGTATTATATAAATTTCTGCAATGCCCTTATTGTATAGCTTGTATAACTGAAGCATGGATGGGGGAGAAATAACAAATTAAGAAAGGACTATGCAGCTTATGAGAACTGTTTGTTTTATCATGTCAGGTAGGAAAATAAAGGGGACCCTTTGCCAAAAACCAAAATGGATTTAATTTGCTTTCATCTGTGAGTAAAGAGAGTGAGCTATTTGAAAAATGAATCGTCCTGCTTTGCTTTGTTTTGTTGTTGGGTTTTTTTTATCTTTCAAACACTCCTATTTTATTCCAGCTGAGTTCTAAGTGGCTTTTTGCTGGTTAGTTTAGAGGCAAAAGAAACATGTGATCTAGTTGTATTTAAGAAAATTAATATCCAGACAATTAAGCTTTTTCAGATTGTTATTCAGCTGAACATTAGGGTGGTTGCACTGCTTTTGTGGTTTTTTCTTCATCATTGAAGCTGTTGAAAGCACTGAAGGATGAGGAAAAGAAAAATAATCTTGAATAATGGTTTAGCTTTGAAGAGTAATTTCATCATACTTGATAATACTGTGCAGACAAACACTATTTCATAGGAACTCATTGACCGCACAGGAAAACAATACAAAAGAAATATTTATATTAGATACCTGTGTCTGTATGGCACATTCTTTTTGTAAGCCAGTACCGCTTCTGAAATCAACAAGCTTACTTTGGTGTTTGAATTTAAGTATCTTTGAGACCTTTGCTGGCTATAAAACTGGAGAAGTCTATACATAGATGTATGTAAACATGTGCATATTATATATATATATATATACATGATAAATAAGACTTATCACACATCTTCATAAACTAAGTTGCCTGCATGAAAACCTGGTTGACCCTAATAAGGCCAGGTTATTTCCAAGAAAGAATGGAAAACAGATATACCTGGAGTTAACAAAATCTGTATGACTCTCTAAACCAGCCTTTTTCAACCTTCCTGGCAGCAGCCGTTTTTCAAATTAAAACTACAGCCAAAAGAGCAGTCCTAGATGAATGGATGAGCCCAGCAAGATCACAAAAGACTGTACAGTTCAGCCTGATCCAAACCTTGTGATGGAGCAGAAGGGAGACTGAAATAAGACTACTTTGAAAAGAAATGGGAAAGAATAGCCTGTTTAACTACAGCAGACAGTTACACTTTTGTTACCATTAATATTTTTGGTATTGTGCCATGCTCAGATCACCTGCACACCTCGAAACAGAAGGAAAGCATGGCTGATGTGTATTTCTTTTTTGAAAAGTTTAAGTATGGCCACTGTTGCTTTACACAGTTACATGGCAGGTTTCCATGTCCAGAAAAAAAGCATTTTTATAGAGTCTGACCTAAATATAAACCCGGTTCTAGCTGTTCTGTGTTTTTTACTTTCATTTTAGAAAAACATAAGGAACTTAGATTCTCATTCCCTCTGTCTTTCACCTGCATTCTATTCTCTCACTTATTTTACACTTCAAAATAAACCCAAGTGACTTTAGTGCAACAATTCCCAAGCATAAATGCATGGATCCTCATGACAGTTGTCTGAGTGAGGAAAAGTATTATTGTCTGCATTTCATGTTTGATGAGTGGAGTACAGAGAGATGAAACTACCTGGCATTAGTTCTGAATTACAATGGCAGTCTAAACTCAAACCTGATTTGCAGCACAAAGACTGTTTTTCAGCAGACGATACTTTTGAAGAAACGCCTTATGTAAAATATTTTTACAATTTAAAGATTAGCTGCTACTTTCAGGAGTAGAGCCAAAGGTGGAGAGTGAAGTGGTCTGTGGAGAGTTTCAAAGAGGAAACAGAGTTGGTAAATTGAAGTGATGACACTATATTTTAGGAATCCATTGTAATTCTGAATTTAGTTCTGAGTTGTGACTAGAGCATGAATGCAGTTGGTACTGCAGTCACCTGCAAACACAGGTCTTCCTCTGCCTATTTGCTGTTCCCCTGCAAAGACAAGTATTTCAGATATAAAAAATCGGGAAGAACAGAAAGAAGGAAAATGTAGCTCCTTTGAATTTATCTGTATGCCACAGACTTCTTTCGACTTAGTCAACAAAAATATACTCAGTCCACTGAGAGAGAGGCCAAAAGTTGCTTACTTGTGGAAGGATTTTGTGAGTCAAATTTGGTTTGACATTGTTTGATTTCATTTTGCTTTCCTGGGCGTGAAAACAAAGATTTGTTTGTTTTTCAGTGGTACACACGTTGGGTATTTCATGTTACTAAAATATTTCCAATCCACTTATGTTTGACCAATGAAAATTGACAGGGATGTAATATGACCAAGGCAAACCACAAACACGGTCATTATTTTTCTACTTTGACTGGGTTTCCATTATCATTAATTTGTGTTTAAAAGCTCCAATCATGCTGTGATCACATTATAAATGTGCTCTTTGCTGATGATTTGACTGTATGAACTTTCTGTTGGTTATACATTAACCTTAGTCACACACAACATGACGACTCCACTAACGTGGTAGAAAAGCTGTTCCTGTTGCTCTCCACTCTGCCCTCCCTCCTTTTCTAACGGAAAAGGGAAAACTGACGGATGATACCAGCCTCCCGCCTATGACTATGCTAGGAAACACAGCTTAGAAAACAAAAAGATCAACTTCAGACTTTGCTTTTGTACATACAAAATTTTTTAATCAGGAGATTCATCCTCAACACACCACAAAGGACTACAGCAAGCTTTTTGACCTACTGGCTGCACAAGAGGCAGAAAACAGGTAGTGAGGGTAAAGGGATTTTCCTGGAGGAACTTTTCCCTGGAAAAAGTATTCTGGTATGGCAGATCTTTCTAGAGATACGGCACATGTGTCAGTAAAAAGGGAGAAGAAAAATTTCCCTGATAGGCACTTTTCACAATAAATTGACCACCCAGCTGATTCTTTCAAAAAGCAAAAGAAATCCACTTAATTTATGACAGTAAATAGGAGATCTCATTATAATCAAAGTTGAGAGAATGGACTGATTTGGACTTTCTTAAAATACAAAATGTATACAGTACTATGAAAAGATAGATAAGCCAACATATTTGACTTACATGGGGCGGGGGGTGCGCGCGCATGTATTATATAACAAGTTTTCATTATTATTCTATCCCAGGGAATGGAAAACTCTTTCAGTCCTTGAATATATCCCCAGTATTATAATTTCCATGGCTTCAGACCTAGAAGACACCATTTCTGTTCTTAGCATAAAATCCTACCTGCACAGAAATCTTCAAGAAAGTTGTCATTACCTTAAACTCTTTGAATAGGTATGCATTACACAATGAAGAAAATGTAACCTGGAAATCACAATGAGGATCTCAGGAAAAAAAATTTTTCCTAATGGTAGTGGATCCTTGACATAAGTGATAGTGGTGGTTCTTGTTTATTTATTGTTTGTTTGTTTGTATACAATTATGCCTGAAAAACTATTTTCATATTTTTAAAATCCATTTCAATGAGCAGCTTATCTGTCAGTCTCAACCAACAATACTCAAGCAAACTATAAGTATGCACTCTAGTTATACAGACTGTGCTTCTGTATAGATGTAGGAATCATATAAATAACATGCACTATTTAGGTAGTTGTGGAAATGTGTAGCTGTATGTTTGAAAATTTAGGGCTAAGTACTCTGCCTGTTTACCTTTTCCTTAAGGTGACAGTGTGTATGTATCTAATAAATATTTGCAGGTGAACAGAAAATTATTTTAACATTTCTTGCTTAAGTGTGATTTTTTTATTTAGTAGTGTAAACAAACACAATACACTGTAAATAGTGTAAAAGCCTACAACGTTGGCTTTTTTGTTTCAAGTTCCTATAGACTTGTAACAAATTTTAAAAAAAAAGTATTCATTGTCAACATGAGCATATGCTTTTTTGCTTTTAAATCAGCTGAAATTCAATTACACAAGAACTTAAATTTCAACACTGGTGAAGCTGATTAAAACCTATTTAGTCAGGCTGCAGTGTGATCAATTTTGGTCTGAAAGGTCAGGCTAAAATAGCTTCCTATGCCTCCATCTTATGTTTATAATCTCTTACATTAAATCCATCTGAGAGAGATTTTGCTTAGACAGAATGACAAGTGTATGGAATGAAGAGGGAAATGCAAAGAAAACGCTTTGTGAGAAGGAGAAAGAGCTTGGAGGATGATGGTCCTCTTTAAGATGTCCAGAGCAGATGCAAGAAAAAAAACACGAGATATCTGGGGAGAAAAGAAAGAAAGAAGGATAGAAATGACAGAATTAAAGACAGCTGGTCAGACCAGTTTGTTGCAACGTGCCAGAACTTTAATCTTGTGTTTTGTTCCTTTCCTTTTCCTTCAAAATAATGTTTCCTTTTATAGCCTCCTTCATAAACATTCTGTCATTTGTCCCTTTATATTTCTTCTACCTCTGCATTTTTTTATGCTTTTAAGTCAAAATCTTTATCATTTTGAGAGGAAAGAGAATTGAGCCATGTACCGTATTCTTCCTGCCAAAACAAGAAGCTCCTGGAAATGTGAGATCTTTAGGGTTTTGTTTTGGACCTTTCTCAAATCACTAATATTGGAAACATATTTTGATTTACTAATAAGTATTCCCTAGCAGTTTACCCATTAAGGACAGGAAAGGTATCTTTCTCCCCTTTTTGTTCTTTGTAAGCTTCAGTATTTTTCCCTGGTTTTATCTGCATTCGTCAGCTATTTACATAATGGTTCATCGCTATACCCAAATCAATCGTTAGCTTTTTCTAGAGAAAACTTTTATTTTCCTTTTTTTTTTTTAAATTTGAGAAGGAAAGAAACATTGTCACAGATTACACATCTAATTCTTATATAATAGATATTTTCTATACTGTTATACCTGTTGATCTCTGCAGTAAATTTTTTAACTTTATCCAGCAGTATCATTGCACTCGCCAGTCTATATTGATTAGAAACTAGAGGCGGTATGATGGTGAGATGTTTCAATTTTGTTTTTGCATGTTGCTTTTATAATTAAGCATTTGTAAATTCACATGCAATAATTTTAGAATTAGGATCAGGAGTGCTCTCCATAAGCTGCATAGATCAATCGGCCTCAACCCCCACCTTGGAAGGACTGTTAAATGTCGGAGAAGCCTGTTAGCAGCAGCTGAGTTGATCCACAGGACTCCTCTGCTTTACCAATAGCTTAATCCCCTGTGCAAAGTCTTTATCTGAATTTGTGTGGGAGACCAGTATTTAGCATTCAGTAAGTAGGCAAAGCTGTTCTCCTACAGTGATGACCTCCTTGACCTACTAGAGCATACCAAAAATTACACTGATCCATTAGAAAGATTAAGACAAAGACAATAATAGCTCCTGTGATTTATCTTTCTGTTTTTATGAAAAGCTCACAAGTTTGCCAAAAATGACAGACAGGAATAGATAATCTCTGCTTTTTATCACCCAGATCAGACAGACTTAATGTTACCAATGAAAAGACAAATGCCGTGCTTCTATTTGTGGAGGCCGAACAGAAAATAGATCATTTTTTTTCCCCCAGGAAATATCAAGTTAAAATTCTTTACTTTGAGGACCAGAGTAATAATTCAAATTATATTTGTCAAGGTGAAATGAGTAGACAATTATTATTACTAATGTACGTTTGCTTCAATATTTGACACAGCCAAGGTCAGAGAGCAGTGACCATTTCCTCTACAAAACTATTCTGAGTTCGCTGAGGGTACATGACATTCAGTGAAATCTCTAGTCACACAAGGGATTTTGCAGGTGATATTAACATCAAATGTAGATGAAGCTTTGGTTTTTTAATGCTGGGAATTTATCCATCCTTTTCTTCTGCCAAATCAATGGACTCTGATATAGAATTAACCACTGAAATCATGACACATTTGGGGAAGGTCATGGTTGGGTGGTTAGAAATAGCAAAGCTGTGCAAATAATGTATCAATAAAAGGTGAAATGGCAAAGTTGTGTTTTATCCCCTGTTAGCAAAGAGGTTTAAAAAAAAAAAAGTGAAGAAAAATTTTTTGTTTGTTTTTCTTTTTTTTTTTTTAATTTGCTGCAGAGCTATGAATTTGCTAGCAATTGAAGGTCATTGGGGCACATCACACTGCATGATAGAAGGACAGAGGAAGAAAAAGCTAATATTTACGTTTTAGTTTCATGTAGTCTCAATCCAATTCTTGTTAGGAATATATGGGAACAAGGAAATATGGTTTTGTGATCATTTTCTGATTAGATAGAAATAATCTTTCAGATTCTGTCAAAGAACAATGTATGAATCTATTGCTATTTCTTTCAAATGTACTAACCTATGTTCAACAAAATATTTTTTTTGAGTATATTTCTCTTTTGTGTTTTGAATATTATCAAATGCAAGACTCAACAATCTTTCTGGGCAACTTGTTCCAGTGTCTGACCACCTTCACAGTGAAAAAGTGTTTTGTGTTGTGTTTAGTTTGAATTTCACGTGTTAATTTGTGCCCATTGCCTCTTGTTCTGTTAGTGGTCAGAGAAGAGTCTGGCTCCATCATCTTTATTCCCTCTAATCAGGTACTTATACACATTGATGAGATCCACCCTGACACTTTTCTTCTCCAGGCTGATGTGTTCCATGTCTCAACCTTTTCTCATATGAAAGGTGGTCCAGTCCGTTGTCATCTTTGCTGTCCTTTGCTGGACTTGCTCAAGTATGTCTATATCTTTCTTGCACTAAGGAGCCTAGAACAGGACCCAGCACTCTTGATGTGTCTCACCAGCTCTGAGGACAGGAAGGAACACCATTCTTGACTTGCTGGCAATGCTCTTCTTCATGGAGCTCAGGATGCTGTTGGACTTCTTTGTGGCAAGAGTACATTGCTGACTCATGCTCAAATTGTTCACCGGGATCCTCAGCTCCTCTGCAAAGCTGCTTTCCAGCTGCTTGCCCCCCCGCCTCCCCCCTCCACCGCATGCTCTGGTGCCTGGGGTTACTCCTCTGCAGATGCAGGACTTTGCCCTTCTCCTCTGCCCATTTCTCCAGCCTGTCCAGATCTCTCTGAGCGTCAGCACACCTGTTTTCCATGGCTTAGGCCCTAACTGATCAAGATCTGTAGTTCTGACAGAGTGACTAAGATGAATTTATGCCTGAATTCTCTTTTTCCGGCTTGGTAGTGGAGACCTACTTTAAAACAGTAGCAGGAACATTAGGGGAAATACCTTATATCTCAGTTAATAGTGAGAAGACCAGAAAAGACAAGACATACACTACCAGACTAGAAAAATTGAGAACATTCTATACATTGTTTTTGTAAAAGAAAAAAAATATCATTGCCATCTGTTTCATGTACAGAATTTACTGTACTGGTGTTTCTTCTTTAACAGAAAAAAAAAAAAAGAAATACAATATTAGATTGCAGAGAACTAACTTATCAGGCACTTGCATTTGTTCCTGCACAAAAATGTATGTAGTTGCCCATCACAATTTTAGGCAACCTTGTTTTAAAATATTACCCTTTTGACTTTTCTTGTCCCAGTTTGCCTATTTTTTTGAATGGGATGTGAATAATTGCATGAAGCATTCTGAGAGGAGTAAGCTGAGAGGGAAAAAAAAGTCCAACCTCTGAGTAACATTCTGTCATCTTTACCCAATTATTCTCTCCTGAGTTCATAAAAGTGCTCTCTTGTGCATCATTGAGCTTGTTTGTTTGAGGAAGAAGCAATAAGAAATGGTAAGAATGCCAGATCCTGAATATTGGTTTTAAGAGAAAATACAGAGATTAAAATACTAATGAATTCTCTGATGATTCCACCGTGCACTTTTTATTTGTTTAATCTTACACAGCCAAGAAAATTGACAGAAACAGCAACCCAAAGCTACTTTTGTATAAACTAAACCTCCTGAATAACATTTCCATTATAAATTTTCATTCACAGCACCATAAATAACATGAACACACACTATACATAACACAGAATTGGTTTTCAACCTCTTATGCCCCTTACTGCATCATATAGAAACAAAACCTCACTGTAGACAACTCACGTAACACCTTTAGTATTTAAAGGTCAGAGTGATTTCTTACTTCTGTGAGCAAAATAATTCTGAATTATTTCATACCATAGAAATAATTTGGTTTCAGTTTATTATGGCAGTACTTTAAAACAAGAAAGAGGGAGCGGCAGAGGAATGGACTTGATACCAGACCCATATATCGTAAATCGGGAGTTGCACGTAAATCAAAAGACTGAACATAAATCTAAAAATCATGAGGTAGATGAGCTTTTGGCCTTTTTCTGAGTCCTCAGTCTTGGAGAAAAAGTAATAAGTCTGTATTTGTCTGGCCTGTTATTCACAGTACAGGAAACCAAAGAGCTAAACCATCTCCCACAAGACTCCTTTAATCAGTGTGAGACATATATAGCAGGTGACTTCTGTCTGTACAAAACAAGGAAGAAGAAATGTCTATTTACAGCACTAACTGTTCTCGTGAACCCAGTTTTCAATCACTCAATTCACACTGCAGGCACCAGAACTTTTGTATCCTAATAATAATTCTGCAGAATATCATAAGGCTTTTTTGTTCAAACCCTGCTAACTTTCAAATTCACTAGCTCATTCAATCAGAAAGGCTTCTTCCTGCCCTATGACTGAATGTGTTCTTGATCAGAAATGAGCAATCACTGAAAGCATCATATAAAATCTTTTCAGGGTGGATGTACTTCAATTTGGCCAATGGACCATGCTGGAGCACCACTTTTATATCTTGAAACCTTTATGACTGCTGCTAGAGAAATCAGAGCTGCAAGGCATCATTGAGTTAAGCTAAAACATCCATCCCTGCTAAAGGAAAAGGATGGGGGGAAGCAAGCCCTAGCTACGTCCTATCACAGAAACAGTTTTGCATACTTTGCAATTGAAACATCTCCGATACTTGTTAACCCTTTCTCCACTCTGGTTCCCAGCATTACCAGGAGTAGCACAAACATACCAAGGCTCAAGGGAACACAGAATGAAATATTATTCTGTTACAATGTTAGGGTCATTATTTTTCTGTATGTGGGATGGATTATCCAATGATTTGGGATTTTTCTGCCTTTTAGCGCAAACACGCTTCATTCTGCAGGATGGACTGTCCCGGGGCACTGCACAGTTTGTGTAATGCAGCCATACATGCCATCCTCTCCCTTACTGAGATTAGAGGACAACTCTGGACAACTGGAGTGTGCAGGCAGCCTGACGGCAAGCTACCTTCGTAAACAGCGTGGACACAGGAGATAAGCTACAGGATTCTCAAATTCATGCTGAGAAGCTGATTCAAGAAAAAGAAAACTCCCTTGCTGATAGTAAAAGTTCAGTATAAAAAAAAAAAACCCACAATGTAACAATTCATATTTCCAGAATAGGCACCTGAATTTTATGCACTAAACTTTTAATTTAATAAAGGATATTCCAAAAAATATATAACAGCATCACCACAGGAAAATAAGCAGCAATCTATGCTGAAGTTAGAGTTTACAAAATTAATAATGTAAAGAATATTACGTTTTTCTGATGTTGAAAGTAAGTTTCTAATACAGACAAGCCATTAGGAAAGCACTAGTTCTAAGTGAGCATTAATCTCTGATTTAAACTGGGCCACACCGAGTATGGGCAATTTATATGCTGAGAAAAATAAACATGCTCAATATCTCTTTTAAAACTGTACTTCAGTATATACTATCTATGGAAAAATGAGAAACTTTCAGTAGCAATTATAAACATGAAATAACACATAGCTACTGTACAGTATTTTTTAAATTAGGAGTATCACCTTGCTTATTTTCAGAGTTGATACAGTTCAATATTGGGTTTTGTTATACAACATAAGTCTGTCTGAAGAATTTGAATATGGCAATTCAAGGTAGGCAGCCTTATTCAGTGGTAAACAGCATGTTCATTTTCTGTTCTTCAATGAGTAGTTTCAGAATCATTATGTTATTCTATTCCCAAATGTAAAAACTTTTGTGGAATATTACAGCATCACCAATTATGATTCAGCAGCCTGATATAACTGAATATGTTCACCCAGCACTTACACAATTAAACATGTGACTCTTGCTGATGCTGGCGGAAAAATCAATGGATGATTAATATTATGGAAATGCCAACGACAGTCTCAGGATTGGACTGAGAGGATTGAAAATGAATTGCTGACAGCAGGGAATACTCCGGGAAGATATAATAGTGAAAAATGGACAAAAATAGCAGTTATTCTTGGTGAACTTTATTGACTATCAGGAAGGAAGGTTTACACACTAAGGAAAAAGAGACAATCTACAATGTGTCATAGAAAAATAACAGCTGTAAGAAAAAAGCTTTTAGAAAGACAGGAAATAAACTTACTTATATAGTATTCATCTGCAATAAGTGCAACTATAGCTCAGAGGAGAAAGTACGATTTTTAGATAAGAAAATAACATTTAAAATGTCTCATCACATATAGCAAAGTTACAACTTTTACATATTTTTATATAAATGCACACGTGTAAGAAGCATGTATTTTTAAAATGTCCACATACTGATAAAAGGATTTGGGTGTTATTTTTCTATCCACAATGTATCTATTCATTGATTATGGAAAACCTGTTAGCTTTTTTTATTTTTACTTGTACTTGAACTTCCAGGGGTTTACATATTCTCCTGAAAATCACTTTGACTTAGTGAAAGTAGAAAAAAAAAACCATGTGGAGGTAGCAAAAAAATAAGTCAGTGCTTTGCATTCTTATTCATATCTGAGTAAAGCATTTCTTAAACTTTCAAATAATTAGATACCAGTTCTCTAGGGCAGTCTGGGAGCACATCTTCAGGTGGCAGAAATTCTCATAGCTTGACTCAAGCAAACTTGCAAGGTCTGAATGTTTGTGCTAAAGTATAAAAGAGAATCAAAATATATCAACCACGTAGGCCAGTTGTGCATAGCAAATCTGATAAAGTAGAATACATGTACAGAATACTTACACATTTTTCCATAAGTAATTACCTCTACCTTTCTACAGAAGACCCAAAATATTTTACAGCAGTCTATGTCAACTGCTAGGGGAAGGAATGAAAACACAGTCCAGAGGGCAGCCCAAAACCCCTGTGCTGGATCATTATGCTTCTTTACAGCTTTCTTCCTGATTATCTGGAGAACTTTTGGGGTTTCTTTCACAGTCAGCATGGCCTGCCAGCTTCTTGAGAGGGACACCAACAGTGCAGAGTTGACTTACTCCTAAATACACTGTCAAGAGTGAAGTGAAACCTGGCCGAAAATGGTGAGAGTTACAGGACAACTGTGAAAAGGAGTTACACTTCCTTATGAAATACAAATAGCTAAACCAGAAAAAAACCTTGGCCAAAACCAAGCCCTGTACAAGACAGAAGCGTGAGCCCTGTATATTCATTCTGCAGGACTTTTCTTAGAAGACAGATGCAGATACAAAGGCGTTGGTAGCCTCCAGGGCAGTTGCATGTGACAAAGAGAGCAAACCCACCCCAGACATAATGGAGACAGCAGCCC
>NW_026561601.1:0-49805 GCF_028858705.1 Grus americana
GGCTGTAGCAACTGTTCCTGCCAGATGTTGCTCTCAAGAGCCTTTTGTTGTCGCAGTTTGGGACTCGGTCTTTTCTGTTCCGTTTTAGAGACTGACTTTGATTTATCCTTAAAAGGGAGCGTAGTGGCTTTGGACTGCCAGCGACTGGCGTAATCAGAAATGTGTGCTTGTTCTCCTTCCCAAAGCTACATCCTCCATTGTCCATCCAAGTGGGTGAAATCCTACATTTGTGGGGTTTATTGTTGTACCACTCGGGTGCCCCTTTCCCCTGAGGGACGTTAACCCTGATTGCATCCCTGTACGAGTGAGGCAGTGCTGTGTATTGTAGGAACCCGGCAGGCAGGACGCCGGTTAGATCAGGGAGGTGACTGCACCCCCTGGTTCCAGAATCCTGCGTGTGGTACGCAGCAGTTGGCTGAAGTCTATGGATGCAACAGTTTGCCTCTGCAGTACCACAACTTCCGTTTTAAAGAGCGACCAGTCATTTGCGCTACCGCCTACTTAGTTAGCAACGCTTAAAGAAAAGTAGCAAGTTTTTCTCTTGAACTTGCAACAGTTTAAACTGCAGGATAGCTGCCTCTCCTTTCAGGTAGCCCTTGTTCTGATAACATCTAGTTGAAGTTTCTTACAAATGCTGCTGCAAGCATGAGATTTTACTACGCCGTCCGATGTCTTTCTTTGGTCCCTTCTGAAGATAGGGAGTCTGGAAAATGACCTACCTATACCTACACTGCAAGCAGCATTAAAACGTCACGAGTCAGCCAGGGAAATACTCTGATTCTGTCCCCCTGCAGAGCAACTTGGAAGTGCAGATGAGAGGAGGAGGGCTGTGAGCAGAGGCTGGGCTTTGGCTGGCACAGACTTTGTGGGCACAGCTACCCGTGTGTCACAGATCAGACACCAGCAATGTAAGATTCGGCCGTTGAGATCAAATTCGGCTGGGCTTTCTGAGTTACCCTAGGTCATCCGTAAAGCCTGGGCACTCCCTCGGAGGGGCCTGCATTGCTGCTCTAAATGGCAGAAGTAGGCTTTCTGTATACCACTTTCCACGCAACCGTGCTCAGGAGTGGGGATCTTGAACCGCTTCTTGCTGGAATAACTGCCTGTGGGTGTCAGGAGCAAGAAACTCACTTCTCTCCGTATTCTCAACTTGCAGGTCAGTGAAGGAGACCCTGGAATCCAGCCTGTTTGAGGCTCAGCAGCACTCATCTCAGCTGGAGATCTCCCGGCATCAGCTTGAAATCCAGCTTCACGCAGTCGCGCAGGCCAAGGAGGTGATCCAAGGTGAGAGCCTCGTGTGCTTTGTTTCTGGTGATCCCCCTGCCTACGAAGATGGTATAAAAACAGCTGTCTGTCCGCAGTGCTTCTGAGGAGTGAAGGAGCTGGAGACAGATCCCTCCTACACTGCAAGTCAAATGGCTTGAGGTTAGTGAAGTCAGAACCACTGTCTGCGCAGGCCCTGAATCTTGCCGTTTGCCGTGTTTGCAGGGGAAGTGAAGTGCCTTCAATGTGAGCTGGAAGCGGAGAGATCTCTAAGGAGGCAGGAACGGGAGCACATGGCACAACGGCTCTTGCAGACAGAACGGCAGTATGAGGCTGCCCTCAGACTTCGGCAAACTGATCATGAAGCGGAAATGAACAAGCTCCTGCAAGACCTGGTAGGAAACAGTACGCTTTTGAATTCTTCCAGCAAGCTTTGTGGGCTGGCTTTAGAAGGATAATAGCCTGAGTGTGGCTGCCTGAAATGGCAGCAACCATCTGTCGCAGGCCGCCCGTTGCGGCCAGGCAGCAGAGCCAAGGGCTTGTACTTGAAGGCCCGTGAAGACCCAGCAGACTGTGCTGGGATGGTCGATGCAGCCACAGATTCAGTGTGGGCGTAAGACGAGTTCAACAGAAGGTTGGGTGGTCCCCCCGCAAAGCCTGGCAGCCCAGGGGTAGGATCTTAGCAGACTCCCGTCTGCCGTGAAGTAGACTCCTAACATTCCCGCCAACTGCAGTCACGGGAGCTTTGTTCCTTTCTTTCTGTCCTTTCATGGTTGGCAGAGGTCTTGTCTTTGGGCTTAAAGCGTATGGAACAGGCCCCTCATTCCTGGGGCTTGAGTTCGTGGCCTGTCTTGTGGCTAGGGCGTCGGGGTAGTGGCCTCCTTCTCACCCTGCAGTCCATCTGCGCCTTTTCATTGACGAGAACGGAGTTGGGCTTTGAAAATAGAGACTCTGAGAATAGCGAGAAATCCCGAGGAGAGAGGTGCTAGGGAACAGGCAGCCACCAGAGAGGGGAAGGTAACGTCTCCTCTTCCTCCACCTGCTGACCCTCCTTTTAAGTTCCTTGGTAGGACATGAGTTATGGAGGGCACAAAGCCACTGCTGTGCACTGTTGAGGTGGGGGTTTGTGGGAGGGAGTATTGTGAGGAGCTTGGCTGGGACTCCATCTTGAAGTCTTTTCCTCCCCTCATCAGGCAAGCGAGTGGGAAGGGCACCATTCAGAGCTAGAGGAGATGCTGGAGCGATGGGAAAAGGAGAAGGCAGAGACAGAAAGGGAGCACGAGAAGAAGCTGTTTGATATGAAGCAGAAAGTTGCCACCATGCAAGCTCAACAAGAGGAGGAACGAACGAGAGTTGAAAATGCCAAGCAAGAGGTAAAGGCCGTGAAGGGGGAATTTGTGTGGGTTTTTTTACTCTTCTGGGCTCCTTATTGGCAGTGCTTCTCTGGACACTGTGGAAATGCCACACATTTTTCCTGTTAGGTGACTAAGAGTTTGTTGGAGAGTCAATCACAGATGGACCGTGGATGGACCACGTTTTTGCTGCCAATCTCACTTAGGAACCTGTGCCTCCAAGGGGGCAGATAATGACCCAGGAGACAAGCAGCACGGTGCTTCGAGAACGTGGGAGCCCGTCACTCTCTGAGTCTTACCACACAAGTTTTGTATGGGAAGTTTAAAGCCGTCCTCTCTTTATTTCTGTGCAGGCCCCGCCAGAACAGGAGCGTGAGAAGAAGAATGCTTTCCTAGAGACGCTGCTCCAAACTCGGGGAGAGCTAAGAGAAGCCTGCCAGCAGCTGGAGCAGCTCAGGCAGGAGGTGGAAGAGCGGCGAGAGAATGGGCAGGTCAGTCTGACTGGTAGGGTGGGCTGAAGGAACAGGCCGCTGGCAATTGGACATAAGCTGAGAGAAGCTGAGAGAGCCAGGAAACAGAGTGAAGGGCAGGAACAAGGGAATGAAAGATAAGCCCTGCGCCTGGGGAGGCAAGGCCTACTGCAGGCACTGCAAGCAGCACAGAGCCCGGTAAGCGCCAGAGATCAGCAACAGCAAGGAAGGGTTACAATGGAAGCAGAGCTGGGTGGAAAAGCAGAAAGAAGTGGCTGAATGAGTGTGATTTTGAGAGAGAAGGAGAAAAAAGCTGGATCTGATGGCAGGTCCCGGTAGCTTGCTCTCCATTTGTGTTTACAGAACATCACGGAAAAGCTGCAGGCAGAACTGCAGGAAAGTCAGAGTAAGATCAAGGCCGTGGAGAATAGGCACAAGGAAGAAATGCAAACCGTCACAGAGGAAATGAACAGCCTTCTTCAGCAGAGGGATGCTCTACAAAAACAGGTGACTGAAACGGCCATAGCTACTCCGGTCATCAAACAGGTGAAGTGTCTCTCCACTTCTTGCCTTTCCACTGCAGAGCAGCAGGCTGGTGGGGTAGTCCCTCTGACTGCCATCATACTGTGGTCTCCATCTCAGCTGGTCTGGAGGAGACTTTACCGGCCAGCTGAATGGACAGATGGGCTAGTCCTTTTGCCTGTTTGCCAGCAATCATCAGAATGGATTTCTGCTGGTCTTGGTTTTTAAGGTGGTTTTTCAGATGAACGTGGTGACCCACTGAGCTTTTTAAACAAGTCGGCTGTATCCATTGTGAATCTGGTACTCTCGTGACAGGGTGAAATTTCAAGTTGTTCTTTCCTCACAGTACATGATACGGCTGACAGTGACAAGCCATAGTCTTTGACTGCTTTGTTAGGTTTTACTTGTGGTGGAAGAGTTGACATCTCAGCTAGCAGCCTCCGAAGAGTCTCTAAAGGAGGAGGCCATGCGTCTGCAGCAAGAGGTGGCGTCTTTGGAGAGGAAACTCGAGAGCACTGAGAAGCAAAGGAAGGATGTCCTGGTGAGGCTGGCAGATGCTGCAAAGGGCCATTTCTTACCTATTTTTTGGCCTTCTGTTAATAGTTCTAAGGAGCAACTTTTTCCGGTGGAGAGCTGATTTTGGGTGGTCTTGTACCGGTTCAGTCCAAATCTGAGCAGACACAGAGTACGCAAATGCTGACCAAGTTTCCCTCACTTCCCGCTTCCTTCCAGTCACCGTTCCTTGTTTCCCAGACGTTTGCTCTCCTGCCAGGCCATGTAGCTGAGTTAGCAGGGTCATCGCCTTGGGTAGGAGAGGACAGTCCAGAAAGGAGAGGTCGTTAAGATGACCGATAGCACAAACTATGTGGAGAGACCGCTACAGGAGCAGAAGAGTGTCATTTATACCAGCGGTTGTTTTCTGGTTTACCTTTTCCAATTGCGTTCTTCTGAATAAGCAGGGAAAGATGCTGTAGTCATGTAAAAGTCAGTTATGATTCAGGGTGTCTGTTTTCCTCAGTGCTGATGATTTCTGCCCTTGAACCTTTAGTCAAAGGAATTTTCAAACTTGTCTCTATTTACATTGCATGGTTTGGGCGATCATTGGTGTCCAAATCCATATTTAGATTTCCAAATATCTGTATCTGGAAAAAGGGGTGAGGAGGCAGAGTTAGCTAATAATAGAAAGCTGTTCAACATTGCCCATCTGAGAGCAGACAGTGGGGGAAAAGAGAGATATTTGAGAAACAAAAGTGCTGATCCAGATCCATAGGAATGCCTGCCAGGGGAAATCTAGTCCCGATTTCCAACAGTGGGAATGCCAGCCCGTCACCTGACCGTTACTCCTTCCAGAGGGGACAGCGGGGTTCCAGAGGGTGGTACCATGAAAACTCCACACAGTAGAGGCCCAAAACCCCCCCAAGCCCCCCCAAACCAAATGGAAATCCCAAGCTGGGGTTGTTCTCTCTTGCCTTCCTCCCTAGCAGAGACAACATCGTCATGGCACTGCCTAAATCATGCCTGGTCTGGACTTTAGATCCTGGCTGCAGTTCTGGCAGCTCCTCCCCAAAAGAACACGCTAGAGCTAGAAGAGGCTCAGAGAAGGGCAAACAGGAAGATGGGACTGGCTGAGTAAGCTGGCAAAGACGCAGCCGAAAGGGTGGCGCAGGCAAGGTCTACAACATCCCGAGAGGCAGGGGGAGGGGGGGCAGCCCTTGACTGCCGCTGGAGCAGGAGTTCCAAGCTACTACGAAAACCAGACCTATATGGATGGAATTATTGAATCTTTTCCTCGCTGTTTTGCAGCATGAACGGGACAGGCTGCAAGCAGTTAAAGAAAAACTGGTACGAGAGATAAAACTTCTTCAGGAATCAGCCACAGCCTCTGAGACCCGAGCAAATACAGCAACGGATACGAATCACTGCCTTGAACAAGAACTTCAGACTGCATTGTCTGTCTTGAAAATGAAAACCGAGGAAGTGGAAACGCAGTGGGAGAAAATGCAGACGCTCCAGAAAGACGCGGCACAGGGAAAAGCTTTGCAGGAGACTCTCCCTCATCTGACTGCCATCCTGTCAGAGAGGGAGGGAGAAATGAAGTTGTACCAGGAAGAGGTGAGAACGCCGGAAGACCAGCAAGCAATGCAGAAAACTACTCTCGATCAGGTTATTAAGGACATAACAGAGAAAAACCAGAAGATGGAATCCCAGCAAGAACGGATACGGGACCTGGAGAAGCAGCAAGAAAAACAAAGGATTGCTGTCAGCAAGATGAGCAAAGAGCTGGAAGAGAGAGGCCTGGAGATCAGATCCCAGCAAGAACGGATACGGGAGCTCTAGAGAAGCAGCGAGAAATGCAGAGGACTGCTGTCAGCAAGATGAGCAAAGAGCTGGAGGAGAGAGACCGGGAGATCAAATTCCAGGAGGGGAAAATAGCGATTCTAGAACAAGACGGTGCATCACAAGTGAGAAATCTGCGGGTGGATCTTGATCATCTGAAAGGAACCTTGGAGGAGAGAAACTTGGAGCTTATGTCTCTGACTCAGCAGATCCAAGAACTGGAAAGGGAGAGAGAACAGGTGAAATCTCTGCACGCAAGCCTCGAACACCTGAGGGCCGCTCTTAAGGACAGAGAGAGCGAGTGTGATTCTCAAAGGCATCAGTTAAGACTCTTGCAGCAGTACAAGGAGCAGCAAGAGGGGTACCTGCAAGAGCTTCACGGTAAAGTAGAAAAGATGACACTTGCTTTGTCTCAAAAAGATCAAGAGCTTGAGTCACAAGAAAAGCAAATCCAGGAAGCTGAAGAAGTCACGGAAATGCAGTTAAGGACTGTCCGTGACCAACTGGAGCAGGCCTTAGAAGCCTTAAAAGAAAAGGACAGACTCATAGACACCCAAAAGCAACAAACAAGGAGCTACGAGGGAAAACCAGGAGAACAGCTGAAGGTCTTACGCAGAGACTTAGAAGACGCTACGGCAATACTGAAAGAAAAGCATTTCATGGTTGAATCTCAGAAGGAACGGATTGCGACCTTCCAAAAAGCAGAACAAGACTCTGGAGAGCAGAAGGAAATTCTGCAGCATCTGGAAGCGGCCCTAAAGGAGAAAGAGCAAGAAATTGTATCCCTTAGAAAGCCATGTGAGGCACGCAAGGAACAGGAGGAAAAGCACGGAGCTGAGCAAACAAATCTTCAAGGGACAAAACTGACTCTGAAAGGAAGAGAGAGAAAGAAAGATAGGGGTTCTGGAGGAGGCTACCTCTAGGCTTGAGACCAAGGCTCAAGGTGAGCAAAAAGAGTTAGAAGAGGAAATAAGAGCTCTTTGGGAAGATCTCCAGCACGTTCAGCAGACTCTGGCAAGGAAGGATGAAGAGATCGAGTACCAGAGAGACAGAGTCAGGTATTTCGAGAAGACTCTGTCAGGGAGAGAACAAGAGCTTAGGCGGCAGAGCGAACTCCTGAAACAATTAACGTCAGCTTTGCGATGGAAAGATGAGGGGGAGACCCTACAGAAACAAATCCAGAAACTCCAGAAATGGGAGGAAGAGGAAGCCGAGAAGAGGAGGGTTCTCCAGGAGAGAGACCGTTCCTTGCAAAGGCAGAAGGAGCTAACCCAACAACTGGAAGATGAGCGGAAAGCAAAGGGGGAAGAATTGGAGCGTGCGATTGCTATCTGGAAGCAGACTGAAAGCGGAGAAGTCAAATGGAAAGAGAAGGCACAAGCACTGACTCTTGCCCTGACCAAGAGTGAAATGGCCAATGGGACTCTGAGGGGAGAAATAGCCGTCCTGCAGAGTATGGTTTCAGAGAGGGACACGGACTGGTTTCATCACGAGGTAGGCAGCGTGATTGATCATCAGTCAACTAAAATGTCTATAAAGGATTCTAATGACGGTTCCCATCAAGATATGGGAATTTATGTTCCTGTCAATCTATGACCAGCTTGGCCACAGAAACTATGGCTGCAGCCAGCAGGCTTGCCTGTCTGTGTAGCTCCGGCCAGAGACCATTCGCCTGCTAGAATGTTTTCTGTCCAGCCCAGAACTACTGACAGAACTACGGAGCTTGCTGTTAAAATTAACTCCAGGCCAAAAGCTGGGGATGGCTAGTTGGTTCTCTCCTATCTAGGCAAGCTTAGCCAACATGTCGTGGTTAGAATTTGGCGTGGAAAGGAAAGGGCACCGTTGACCAAACTAATGTACTAAACTTAGTCGAATTTTATAACGACGGCTGGAGAGCAGCTACGCTGATGGTGCTTAGAGGATGCTTTCAGACATGTAGATTGCTGAGGTACAGCTTTTCCAGTGTATTAAAAAGAACGGAATTCGTCCCGCCGCCTGATCGGGTTAAAGGCTTCGTTGCGCGTTCAGAATGTACTTGTGCCGCAGTCCAAAACGCATGAGGGCAAATTTGTGTGGATTTCTCCAAGGTGATCTGGAGGGGCCGCCCTAGGAAGAGAGTGTGTTGTTTTGGCCTGTGGAGCAGGAGGAGAAGAAGGGACTTAGCACTGTCCGTTCCTGGGTCTGGTCGCTCTCCGCAACGTGTTGCTTCTGGCCCTTCTAAGCTTTCTGTGGCACCAGCTCTCACAATCTCCTCTCTGTGTACCCAGCAGGCTACTGCAGAAGGGGAGCAGCTCTCCTGGCTCTCGGAGAAGAGACTCCTGTCGCAGCGGCTGGAACGTCTGCAGCGAGCAGTTGCAAAGCTGCAACTCGAGAAGACGGAGCTGAAGCAACTCAACGCTGAGCTCAGGAGGACTCTTGAGCAGGTGAAGCAGGCTTTCGCTGCCTCTGCAAAGCCTCACGGTCCTCTGGAACACAACACATTTCCACAGGCAGCACTTTGGCGTCCTCTGCTTGTTGCCTTCCCTCTCCCACTTTCCCCTGCGGACACTGGCTTTTGTATTTTCTCTCTCTTCTGGCACCCTATTGCCTTCAGAAACGCACATTCCCTCCGGTACCACCCTTCTTGCCCCAGTGTCCCCCTACAGACACATTTGACACTCTTGTGGCCAGGAGCTGTTTCCTCTTGCTTTCTCTTTCTCTTCCATAGTCTACGTCGAGTAGTCCTTTTTGCCCCCAACCTCCTCTGGTGCCATTAACAGTCTCGGAGCAGAAATCTCCTTGCCATGGTGTCCAGAGGTGCTGTTACTCCTTGTTTGGTGGCAGCACGTTTCCGTGACCCTTTCTCCCATCCAACGCGCAGGTGGAATGGGAGCGGAGGAGACTGAAGAGATATTGTAGAGGTCGGTCGCTGCCAGATGCGTGCGGCTTTTCTCTCTCTGACCAGCACAAGGTGCCTGCTTCTCGACAGGTGAGAACAGCATCGTACTCGGTGGGAGGAGGGTCTGGCCATACAGAGGAACAATGGCAAATCCCAGCGGCAGCAGCCCCCCAGGACACACCTAGTAGAGGTCGAATAGAGACCATGGCCCTGGCCAAACCGGAGACCAAAAAGAGATCCTTGCGTTTTCTTCACAGGAGGAGTCTCACACGTGCTGCAGTTGTCGATTAGCTGAGTTGCAGAAGCAGGTGAGGAGTGGGAAAGCTCTCATCAGTAGCTGCTGTGGCCGTACTGCTGGGCACGACTTCGCACCGTGCTACAGCCCGAGTTTGGTTTGGCTGTCAGGAAGCGAGTGCACCGGGCAGTGGAAATTGTCCCAGTGAAACTGGAATTGTTGATGATCTGAGCTGAGTTCAGGGCGCCTCTGGGACTCTGGGAACCTGTTGCTTCCCCTTCCACAAGGACAGCGTGTTTGTCAGGGCTGGAGTTAGCGGGTGCGTCTTCCCTGGCAGCCGGTACCGTGGGGCTACGGATGGTCCTAACAGCGTGGGCTTGTCTGAGCTCGGCCTTTTGCCTCTTTCAGGTGTCCCTTCTGCAGACGCAGCTGGCACAGGAACGAAAATACAAGCAGGACTATCCTGAGTGCTGTGCAAAGACCAGCCAGGAGCTGTCAGACCTTCACCACGAGCTGTCTCTTACTCCTTAGCAGCTGTGGTCAGGGAGCCCAAAGCTGCTGTTTTGGAAGCAGAGACTGGGAAGCTGGGTCAGCCTCTGAACCTTCTTTTCCTGTAGAGGAACAGCTGCTGCATCACAGGGTTCCTGTCCTGTGCCCTTCCCAGGAACGAATTCTGTTTTGCTGCGGGAAATGGGGGTGCATTTGTTCTGTTTGCATCTGGAAGCATCTCCTAGTGACAGTGGTTTTAAATGCGTTTTGGTTTTTTTAATAAAGGCAATTTTGCAGGAGTGCCCTTTTTCCGTAGGTGAAAGCGAGTGCTAGGTAAATCTGTGGCTTGGGAAAAGATGCTCCTAGTTTTTGACTTGCACAAGTAAGCTATGACGACCTGCGGTCTGATTTCACCTCTTGAGTTCATCGCTGTTCCCTGCGAGGAAAGAGGGAAAAGGAGGTGTTCTCAAAATGAAGGGGTGGCGAGTACCCGCCAGGGATGGCAAGTGGGGCAAGAGAGTGGGGTTTTTTTTCCCTTCCGTCCACGCTTCAGCACAAAAAGCGCTGGTGCTCTCCCAAGATGCTTTGCTTTCCGCTTTGTTGCTGCGACAGCCAGCCTGAGGGCCGGCTCCGTCGTTCTCAAAGGGCATTAGTAACAACCTCCAGACCTTCCAAAGGCGGAGGCAACGGAAGGGAGGGGGAGGATGCAAAACCGAGTGCAAACTGCTCCCTACCAGCAGCTTCGCCTCGGTATCAAGCCCTTTGCAGCTGAGCGATCTCGGCACAGCCAGCGTCTCCTGGGTACCCTTCAAAGGCCCGTGCGCCGTCAGCACGGAGACTCAGTAGAAGGCGAGGCGGCAGCGAGGACCTTACCCTAGAGGAGCCCGGGAGCCGCAGCCCCTCCCCGCCAGCCCCGTCGGCCGGCTTCGCGCCGCGGAGCACGGGCGGCCCCGGAAGGCGGATGTGGTTCCGGGTGGCGCGGCGCCATGGATTCGCTGTGGCGGCTGAAGCGGTTCGATGCCTTCCCCAAGACCCTGGAAGATTTTCGGGTCAAAACGTGCGGGGGCGCGCTGGGTGAGCGGGCGGGGTGAGGGCGGTCGGGGGCCGGCGGCAGGGCGCGGGCCTCGCCGTGGTGCGGCGGCCGGGGCGACCTTGCGGGCCGGCGCTCGGTAGCAACTCGGGGCAGTGGCGGGCGGTGTGAGGCGGGGTTGAGGCGAGGCGGGCGGGCGCGACCGGCGGGACTGATGGCGGTTCTCGTCTCCCCGGCAGTGACGGTTGTCAGCGGGCTCATCGTGGTGCTGCTTTTCTTCTCGGAGCTGCAGTACTACCTCACCAAAGAGGTGAGTAGCGGCGGCGGGGGGGGCCCAGTGGTGCGGGGGGAGCCTGGCCCCCCCCCGGTGCTGCCTCCTGCTCGCGGTGCCCCGGCGGAGAGGCTGCCCTGCGGCCCGTGGCGGCCTGCTGTGCCCCCGCGCTCCCGCTGAGCCGCCGCCTCCTCCGGGCTGCCCGTGCAGCAGCTTCACCCGCCGCAGACAGGTTTGGGTTTTTTTTCTTTCCCCCTCCTGGTCGCCTTGGCGATGGGAGCGGGTCGCCCTTCCCCGAGAGCCGCTTGGTGCCAGGGCTGGCTGGTGGCCTCCGGCACCCTGTGGCAGGAGAGCGTCTCAAAATCTCTTCTCGCTATCTCGGCTCTCAACAAGCACAAAATACAAAGCAAAGCAAAGCAAAGCACCGCGGGACCCCCTGTCCCCACTCCAAACTCTGAGATTCCCAAAGGATTACTTTTTAGAAATGGCAAACGCTTACCTATTGTGGAAGGTGCGGGAGGCAGCAGCTCAGGTGCCTGACAAACCCCAGGTCTTGAAAATGAGCTCCTGAGCCAGAGCAGTCGAGGGAAAGAGGCCTTTTGATTTGCTTCCAAGTGAAAGACGACTGTGTTTTTTCTTTGTTTCTAGGTTCACCCGGAATTGTACGTTGACAAATCGAGGGGAGATAAACTGAAGATCAACCTGGACGTTATTTTCCCACATATGCCTTGTGCTTGTGAGTCAGATTTCTGAATGTTGGGGATAGTTTTCCTACTTGCCAAGGGCCCGAGAGGCTCAGTGTAGCATGGTGCTTCCAAGTGCTGCTTGGGCCATGGACAGAGAGGAATTGATGATCCCTTGTGGTTATGCAGAGATTCCAGCCAGGCCTGCTGGGCATTCAAGCAGCGCTTCCAAGTCAGGCAGCATTACTTTTCGAGTTTATAAATGAGGCAAAGGTATAAACCCACTTCCGTTTCTTACGTTGTGTTGTACTTTGTCAGGGAGCACACTAATACTGAAAAAGCTGGCCCGGAGTTCACTTGGGACTCAAGAGTTGACTGTGGTGGTGGTGTTGCTGAAAAACTTTAGAGCCTCCTTTGGAAGTTACTTGATGAAGCACAGCTTTTCCATGATTTTAGTACTGAAATTCTGGCTGTAATGCCAATGCCATGTGATAACCTTTTTCCAAAATTTTTTAAATCAGAAGGAGCGTTAATAATCTGATTACCTTTTAACTAAACTCAGAACAAAGCAGCAGTATGAAGTGACGGAAGATGTTGCAAGTCTTCCTGGGTATTACTGCTGTGCCTGTTATCTGACTGCGCACTAATCTTCCCTGCCTCTTGTTCTGTTGTCGTAATTCTTTTGGGTAATGCATTGGGCTCTAAATGTAGTGAGTCTGTCTTCCTTCTGACCACCCAAGATACTATTGGTCTTTGCCTTGCTCACATTTAAAAGTGTGTGGGAAGGCCAGAGCGATGGGAATCCTCGGCTGTTTTGTGCAGAGAAGCTGTCAGTCTTCTAAGGGAGCGTGTAGCCAGGAAGTGCATCATGGAGTTTTGATACCAGAGTGGGCCCACAGACCTTCTCAATCTTCTTTGTGAAAAGGGATCAGAAGGAAATGTGCTGATGTTGAAGGGGGAAGGGTGAGGGAGTAGAGGTAGGAGGCAGCTTTCAACCAATTAACTCCTGAAAACGGTTGTGGTCTTTAAGGGGTTTTGTTTTGGTTTTTTGCCCAAAGCACATTATTTCTCAGGGTAACGCTTTCTGTGGCAGTTGGAAACAGTCCTTCTTGTCCACCAAACCAAAGCCCATGTTTGGCAGGGTCATTTAGGGTGCTGCAATGTGTGTTTTATTCCCTATAAGTCCCCATCCATACGCACTCTTCCAGGTTGGCACGTTCTTATCCCCCTCGCTGAAAGATTCTGTATCTTCACTGGTTGAACGCTCTTCCTCAGCCTGCCGCAGGCCGTAACAAATGTGTGTTTATTGACCTTTTTCCTTGCTCGCTGGTTTCAGATTTGAGCATTGATGCCATGGATGTAGCAGGAGAGCAGCAGCTGGATGTAGAGCACAATCTGTTTAAACAACGTTTGGATAAAGCTGGCAATCGTGTGACTCCAGAGGCTGAGCGACATGGTAAGATGCTATTCTACCTTGGCTACGTAAACCTCTCCTCTGTGTTTTTTACATGTTATGACTCATCGTTGTACTTTGATACAAACAAGAAACGATTCTGGCAAAGTGTTGCGTCTAACCGTGATACTGTCTTGACTGTTCCTTTCCAAAACATGAGCTCCTTCTTACCTTTTCTGGGAGGTAGTGTAGTTCTACGTAGCAGCGTGAACTAAATTTGTTGATTTGTATCACTCAGATTTAACTTCTCTGTTCTTGAAGTTGAAAGGCTAACCTAAGCCAAGAGCTGAACAATTGGCAGGTATGAGAGTTTCTCCCGTTTGTCGTGGGAATGTGGTGGAAGTGTTCTTACTGTTGTGTCACTTAGCAGCCTCTCTGAATAACTCTTGTATTCAGAGGTTGTGACATTTCAAATCTAGTGTCTGGGGACAAAAGCATCTGTTCCGTATCTAGTTCTCAGTTAACACATGTAGGCCTCCTGCCTTGCTTGTATTGCCAGTCTCCATCAGGATTGCTCCATCTGAACTGGTTGCTCCAACTCCTTATCTAATCAGTGGAGAGGAAGAGAAACTTGTAGGACGCAAACTATCTCGCCTAGAAGAGGTGTTTTAAAATAGATGGGATGTGTTGCATGCAACAAGCAATTTCTTCTGCTGTCTGGAAGAAGCACGCGGCTAGTTCGGTTTCCATCACCCATGTTGCAAGTTAGATCAGAAGTATCCACCCATCTTCATTAAACTCTACGATTATCAGTTCCTATTAGTAACACTGACATTCAGTCAGTTCTTTAAACGGCAGCTATAGCAGTATTGACCTTAAATGTAGGAAAGCATACCCAAATTTTGTGGAGTAGTATCTGGAGGCTTTTCCTAATCGTAGTTTCATTAAAATAGCTTAATGATTTCTTGGTAGGTTGCATTCTGTGCTTGGATGTCATCTTATTCGTTTCCATTGAATGACAATAAGTGATTGAATTCTTTATTGGTGGTTCTTATCGTTTCCTTCCTTTTAATGTGGACATGTTTCACACTGCATATGTGCATGCAAGCTGAGGACCATGTTAACAGGAGGAAACCCCACATGTAGAGCTTTATGTACTGCAAATTCTTTGTAGTCTCTCAGCTGTGTGCATTACCTCTGGGTGCTGTCTCTGAGACAGCTCATCAGGCAGCTACTGATGATGTTTAAAAAACTGTTCCTGGTTGCTGTATCTTGAAAGACTGCTTGTATTGTACAGGCGTTCTTACTGAAATGGTGGGAATCATGGCTTTGACAAAGCATAGCAATTATTCAGCTGTGTTCTTCCCAATGCTATCTTTCAGTGTGGTGACAAGATTAAAAGCCGTACCAGTTTTTATGATGAATTCTTGAGTGCACATCCAACTACTTTGAACGTTGTATGCTTTAGAACGCAAGTCTTGCACAGTTGTTTAATAATGGGTATATTTTCCTGAAAGTTTTTATTTGCTTGATCATAACTACCATAAAGTATTTGATGAAAGAAATAAGATTAAGGATTGATTTTCATGCATATTTTGTACTTTCTAACTAAAATCTCTTCTTTTTGTGGCTAATACGAAATACAGATGTCTTTTATACTCACTTCTGTGCACCTGTTACACCTCCCAATCTCAACAAACAAGGCCCTGATAACGTTTTATCCCGTCAGCAGTGCCTGACTGCAGGATGCGCAGCTTCCGACACACAGTCGTTGCAGTTACTGGGTGTCGAACAAAACAAGAGTACAAGATAGCATTTCTAGACATGCCTCATCACTTTGCCTCCTCTTTTGTCTTAGAGCTGGGGAAGGAAGAAGAAAAAGTGTTTGATCCAGATTCTTTGGATGCCGATCGCTGTGAGAGCTGTTACGGGGCAGAGTCAGAGGACATTCGGTAACCTTTACATCTTTTCATATCTTCTTAGCATTTGAATTCAGACTGTTCTGTTGCGTGCATGGTTTTTTTCCGAAATGTCTATGAAGGTCTGTGCAATGAAATCCTCCTGGGCACGTGTTCCGAGAACAGTGAGAACTGTTGTGGTTTTGGTATGCTTTTGGAAGCGGCACTCCAGATTGTTAAGAGCGTGCAGAGTTAAATTGTCTAGTTTGTCTGCACGCCTGTTTAAGGGCAGTGCAAACTGCACTACCTTTGCAGTAGCACAAAGACTGTATCTCAGCAAACTGCATCTTTTCTGGGGTTATTTGGTGTCCAGAGGGGAGCTGCGTAAATTATTTCACCATTGCATGAGCTGTCTTGGAATAAAACCTAGTTATGGCTTTGCATCCTTTGCACTGCTGCTGCAAGCTTCGCATCCTTATGGGAGCAAAGACCAGATGTTTATCGCTCACACAAACAGTGGGTGTCATTTGGTGTTTCTCATTCCTCCTACCTGCAAATTCCTGTAGGAATGGATCCGTGATAGGCTGCAGGTTCTGGACTATCTTTCGCTGTTACTGTCTCTGTAGCGACTTGGTTTGTCCCATCTGCCAAGTTGTGTGCTTCCCTGTAGATGTTTCCATCTTGTGGGATTCATGACTGCAGCCTTCAGCTTTCTCTTTGGTCCAGCAAAACACGCAGCCAAGACAGAAGACTGTTCTTTCCCGTGACCAAGGTGTTACCCAGAGGTAGAAAAGCAACGAAGCAAGTTTACTGTTAACCCTCCCTCCAATGCTGACAGTCTTGCCCTAAAAGCAGAGGAAAGGAGGAATAGAAACAGGCAGATGCTTTGTTCACAGGGAGAAGTTCCAAACTGCTCAGAACTGTGGGACGCTGGTGTCATTTTTGTAGCAAGTTTCTTTGCTACAAATTTCTTTGTCTGAAAGGACAGGCAAAGCCCTCTTCAGACTCCAGCACTGCATGAAACCAGCTTGCATCCTCATGCTGAAATCTCAACAAGTACATCCAAAAGCTCGAGCTCCTTCAGGAGTGTTAGGTCAGCTCCCGAGGTCTGGTCCCTGATGTTTGCTGTATCACTTTGTTGGAGAAAAATCCGCCACGAATTCAAGTCCTGAGCTGGAGTGTCTCTTTATAGCGATAAAGGTGGTAAGATGATGGTGCTTGTGCTTTTGCAGGTGTTGTAATACTTGTGACGATGTCAGAGAAGCATACAGGCGGCGAGGCTGGGCCTTCAAGAACCCGGATAGCATAGAGCAGTGCAAGAGGGAAGGGTTTAGCCAGAAAATGCAAGAGCAGAAGAACGAGGGCTGCCAAGTGTATGGTTTCCTAGAGGTCAACAAGGTGAGAGATGGGTTTTGCTGTGAACCTGCTGCATGGTGGTGCTGACTGTGAAAAGGCAGAATTGGGGCGTTCCTCTCCTTTTCCAGCCTTAGGTGTTCACAGGACTGTAATATAACAACCCCTGGGCTCAGCAAGGTACTTGTGCCCGTAAAGGAGTTCAGTAGGAGAGTCAGGAAAAGCAGTGGGAAGGGGCTAATGCTTTGTTTCATTGTGTGGGCTGGTAGGCAGCCTGCCGGCTGGAGAAGCTTAGCTTTTCCTACTGTCTAGTGAGTCTTTTTGCCGAGGTTTCTGGAGGAGGAGAGGCAGCTGCTTTGAGGTTAGATTGTCCCACCTGCCCTTCTGGTCTTAAAACAGAGACCACTAGTGGATGCTGGAGGTACCAGTAGCCAACACTTGCCAGCAGAGGTGCCGGAGAGAGTGAAATGTTATCCTCTTTAGAAAAACAGCGGAAGCAAGACTGTTGGAGTTGGTTGACAAAGCTGAAAATGCTCAGAGAGGTGGTTGTTGCAACTGGTGTAGGAAAACGTAGTACAAGATGTACCAGATAACTATGTGACTACCCTGTCATTTGGTGTGTTAACAAACCCAGAACACTTGGATGTGCAGGTTACGTATCCAAGTACATTCTAGAAGTCAGGCCCAGGCTAATTTTTTTAAATTTTTTTAAATTTTTGATTCAAACTCTGGGGGTTTTTTGCATCTTGGTGTACTCTTCTTGGAGACCACATTCTCTATTTCTGGAAAGTAAACCTTTTACTCATGAAGCCAGACATTGTGATTTGAGCATCATCATGGGTACCGAACCATTACAGGACCCTCTGTCACATTCAGATCCTCCAGGGCAGAGTGTGTATAATTGCTAGTAAGTGTCAGTGAGGATTGGCACCTGATATCCACATCCCTTTCAGATTCCAGGATGAAATTTTAACAGCCTTTGTCTTTTGGGGTGTTTTGGGGCTTGGGTATTTTTTTGCAAGTTCAGTGCTTTATTTTTGTGGGTTTTGGATGCAGCTTATTTTCATGGACGTATACGTAGGATTGCTGTTTATTGTATTAAGTTTTTTTTGTTACCCTGCTCAGTCTCCCCCTCAGTTACTTTCTCCACTTCTTTTTTGTGATACGTTTTTGTATTTTCTGCAGCAGCAGTCAGTTCCCTCCCAATAGACTTAATTCTTTCTTCTTCCCATTTTTATGTCCACTGAAATAATCTACTTAGAACAGTTAATACCAACATCAGTATGTAATTATGGCTTTCCACATGACTGCCTGTGAGGAAGAGAGGAAATTCATATCTCATGAAAGTGAGGTGCTCGGTGTATATATTGTTTAAACAAAAATGTAAAAATCTAAGCACCGCTGCGACTGATTTATTTATATAGATTCAGACCTTTTAATGAAAGATTTCTGTCTCCCACAGGTAGCTGGAAATTTCCACTTTGCACCAGGAAAAAGTTTCCAACAGTCTCATGTCCATGGTAAAGTATTTTCTTTTCCTGCTTATTGTGACCTTTAGCTTCCAAGTGTATCTGACCATTTTCTTTGAATGTCTTTGCACTGCTATCCATAATAGCGATGACACTGCTGCGGTGAGGAGGGCATTGTTGAAGTTTTGTTACAGAGGTTTAGAACCATCGTGAACAAATAGAAGTGTTTTCTGGAGGTGCTGCCACATGGGTGTGGAAGAACTTGGGAGGAGAATGTTTATGGGCAGTCTGACAGTCTCACTGGTTCCACAGAACTGCTGCTCTGATGTACAACAACCTCAAGTAAATGGTTGGAAGGGACCATTAAAGGCCATCTAGTCCAACCCCCCTGCAATGAGCAGGGACATCTGCAACTAGATCAGGTTGCTCAGAGCCCCGTCCGGACTGACCCGAGTGTTCCCAGGGATGGGGCATCTGCAACTTCTCTGGCAACCTGTTCCAGTGCCTCACCGCCCTCACAGTAAAAAGTTTCTTCCTTATATCTGGTCTGAATCTACCTTCTTTTAGGTGAAAACTATTCCCCTTCATCCTATCGCAACAGGCCCTGTTAAAAAGTCTGTCCCCATCTTTCTTATAAGCCTCCTTTAAGTACTGAAAGGCCACAGTCAGGTCTCCCTGGCGCCTTCTCTTCTCCAGGCTGAACAAGCCCAACGTTCTCAGCCTTTGCTCACGGGAGAGGTGCTTCAGCCCTCAGATCATCTCCGTGGCTTCCTCTGGACCTGCTCCGACAGGTCCATGTCTGTCTTGTCCTGAAGACCCCAGAGCTGGACACAGCACTCCAGGTGGGGAGTTCTCTCTTGCTTTCCTAGTTATTCATAACACATGATTTCCCTTTTTTCCTAACCTTTTTCTGGGCAGTGTTTTCATGGCACCAAGAAACAACCAAGGAGTTTTCTCAGACCCGTGAGGAAAATGGACATCTTGGAGCCTGGTCTTTCTTGTACATGAAGCTGAGGCTGTTTTCTGCCTCAGTATGACCTTTCTTCATGATCTTTTTTTTTTTTTTTTAAACTCTACAGAAAGAAGGAAGGAAGGGGGTTTTTTCCCCTTAAAAAACTTGACTAGTATTAGTCAGAGGGCAGAGCTCTGTGAGATATTTCCTGAGCTCCCTTGGAAATATCTCGTTTGGATCGTAATTATAATAATAATAATAATATATTATATTATATAATTATAAGGAAGCAAAAGGTCTCACTCCGGGCACCGTGGCCTTCAAGATTCTGTATAGAAACCGTCTATCTGTTTATTCTGCATTCTCTAGCCAAAACAGGGCCATCTTGCTGCCCTAAGACTCCCTCCTTTGGCTGCTTCTCAAACCAACCTTGGGGATCTCCATCCACAATGTTCCTATAAGAGATAAGCAGACACCAGTGTTTTTAAACACTAACGTGCAATTGCCACAAGGACCTCTGATGGTCTCCTGAAAATCTTTTCTTTTGCAAAGCGACTGTTTGGCATTTCACTTGTTTTAACACAAATTCTCCTTCCTGCCTTTATGCAACACTCATGTGCCTGAAGGAACCAGAAACACTGGAAATGCGGAAAAACTAAAAGTGTAAAAAAAAAAAAAAAAAAAAAAAAATTAAAAATTAAAAATTGTCCACTTGTAAGAAAAGTGTTATTTTGTCCTTTTTGTTTTGTTTCTGCCTGCGTGAATGGCGAATCCAGGTGAGATGATTTCGCCTCCCCTGTTGTTGTTTGCGTGGCTGTTTTTCTCTGCTTGTATGTAACACCTTTGTTCTCATGTTCTGTTGACGTTGGTTCCGTGTTTATACACATGTACCCAACCCAGGTGAAAGTTGTTCTGCACGGTCATTAAAGACAGCTTTGCATTCCTTCTGGTTTCTCATAATCCCCAGGCCCGGAAGGAAATGTAATTTGGAAATTGAGGGAGGGTGTTTTTCTGTCTTTAGAGAACTGAAGGGAAAGGTCCGGCTCTGCTGGGTTAATGCAACTTTTATCCATCCATCCATCCATCCATCCATCCATCCATCCTAACATCTCAAACCTTCTCAGAAAAATGCCTTACCCAAATCTTAGGTCTCCCCAGACTTATTTCTTAAATATCCATATACCGCGGTAGTCTTTATGCCTGTCACGTAAAGGGTGGGAGTCTGATGTGTGGCCGAGGGAGGCCCTCCCGTTGAGTCCCGAGGTTCAGAAAGCACCCCCTTGCTCTCTAAACTCCTTCTCAGAGAGGAGCCTAGGTGCGGCTGGGTCTAGTCTTAGTCCCAGACTTGGTCAACAGTTTAAGTCTAAAGGGTTATATATAGCCACATATCAGAGTCAACGTTTGCCTGTCAGAGCCCCCAAAGGACTTTGACTGA
The DNA here is from genome assembly GCF_028858705.1 of Grus americana. Taxonomy (NCBI): domain Eukaryota; kingdom Metazoa; phylum Chordata; class Aves; order Gruiformes; family Gruidae; genus Grus; species Grus americana. The sequence goes on from NW_026561601.1 coordinate 20,031, forward strand.
CTCAGTTTCGCAAAGTTGAAGCAGATAGAAGTGGGTGGAGGAGAAGGAGCACAGCCCGTCGACCGCCTCTTCCAGGTTCTTTTCTTCCCCCACCCCCCCCCCGCCCTCCCAGGGATAACTTCCTCAGTATCCTTTATAGCTCAGCCTTGGCTGTTCCCTGCCACGGGTGACGTTTAACATGATTTGGGTGGAGAGTCGAGTACTATAGTCATATAGGTTTAGCATGTACTCCTTTTAGCTCATTATCATATTTAGGGGTGTCAACTTTAATATTCGTTTTGCAGATAATGAAGCAAAAGGTCTCACTCCGGGCACCGTGGCCTTCAAGATTCTGTATAGAAACCGCCTATGTTCTTCTCAGATGCTGTGTTCTTCTCAGCTGACCACTGGAGGCTGAGCACTTTATTACTAGAGGTATTTCTGCAGCATAGATGTTGTTCCTGTTTTATCTTAGTTTTCATCATTACTAGATGGTTTAGTGTGCGTTGCTATTCATTCCTCATCTCAGGTCATCGAAATCGTTCTCTCTCGGAGAATTCACACGGCTGATCTTACGCCTTGGTGCCATCCGTAATGGTGAATGACCTTTTAGCCAGTGCGTAAACATACTGCTTGTACTTCTTGGACAGGTGCTCTGTCTGTCTTCAGAGACTGTGATTCTCCCGGAGAATCCGAGCTGGAGCTTGGGGAATTTGCTTTTGAAGCGAGCAGGGACTCTGATTTTCGTCCCAAGTTACGGGAAGCATTGAAAACTGGTCGCTTTAAGCCCGCACCGTGATGCTCCATCTTCAGAGGGTCAGAGAAGACCCCGGCTCCTCAGTGTCATACCGGCTGCAGACGGTCTTGTCTTGTTCCTCAGCTCATCTGCGATCCAGTTGCACTGAGAAATCCCCGGTCGTTAGGAGGAGGACGGAAGGAGGTCGTGAGGAGGACTGAAGCGGTACTTCCAAGCAGACTTTTTGGCAGGGAAACTAGTTAGTTGTCCTGGCTCTCCTGCATCAAGGGAAAACCAGAGTCAAACGTTATGGCTATTTACAGTCTTCCGTTCCAAGCAGCACAGCCTCAAGCCCTGCTTATTCATTTGGAAGGAGCCGAGACTGGGTTTGCTTCACTCGCGTCTGCTCCGCAGGCTTTGGATCCTAAACTGAGTTTTTCTGTTGGGTTTATGCAGGGTGCTGCAGGTTTTGGTGGAGTTGTCTCCTTCCCTTGTGCCTCTGGGAGGACAGCCTCCAGCACCAGCTGTGCCTGTTTGTGATTCTGGAGATCATGGCTGTTTTCTTTGCAGCAGTTCACACCTTCTCGCTTTCCTTCCTGGCTCAGAGAAAAGAGGAATGATTGAATGATCCAGCTTTGCAGCCTCCGGAGGTTAAGCCACAGGTTCAGGCGCTGCTGCCACATCTGTCCATGCCTGTACAGCAGCAGCAGCCGTCTCCCGCTTCAGCTGCGGTGCCTGGCAGCGAGTTTCCAGCACGCGGGAGAGCCCCTAGTGAGAGGTTCCTCAGGAGAGAGGCGATCGTCCTATCAATTCCTTCTTCCTTGCCGTATTTCTCCTAGTCAAGGGGAAGCTGAGGCTTCTCGTTCATCCTTTAGGTTATCTGTGGACCTCTCTGTTGCTGAGGTGCCAAGGGCTTGTACTTGAAGGCCCGTGAAGACCCAGCGGACTCTGCTGGGACGGTCGATGCAGCCACAGATTCAGTGTGGGCGTAAGACGAGTTCAACAGAAGGTTGGGTGGTCCCCACCTTGGCTCTGCACTGAGTAACAATTAAAGCCTGCAGATGTTTACTGAAACCTGAGGCGTGATTTTGTAGCCTTTTTTCTTCAGTGTAACACCTCTGCTAGGCATTTGCCACACAGACCGCAAACGTCCTGGTCAGCTTTTGGCTGACCCAGCTCACGCAAAGGCCCGATGGATTCTGGGAGCAGCGCCATTAGGTGCAAGTGAGAGCACCAGGGAGGCAGCACAGGGGGCCAGAAAGAGCTAAAGGGCCATGATGCAGCCACCGTCACCTGCAGCCGGCTGTCTCCTGTAGCCGTCATCTTTGTCTGGCAGTACTGGCAGAATCTGCTGATTTTTGGAAATGGTATAGAGCAGACTTCCAAGGCGGAAGGGATAAAACATCAGCTGAGCCAAAAAGCCTTTGAAGCAGCTCCAAGAGCAGCTGGACTGCTGAGGCTCTTGTGCTTGTGCTTCCCAGCGTGATACAGGGGACGCCCGCACTGTGAGGGAGGAGGAGGGATGAGCGCTCTCGCTAGGGCACTTTGTTTTATTTCTTCGTGAGCTCACGAAATAAAGCTTAACTCACAGAGCACGTTGTCCTGTAAATGTCAAGCTTTCTCTCCCGTACTGGGTTTCCTCTAACTGCTCGCAGTCGTTCCATCTCTCCGTGCTTGGTTTTCGTAGGAGCTTGGAACTCCTGCTCCAGTGGCAGTCAAGGGCTGAAGGTTGAGCTTTTAGCAGAGAGCCCTAGCTGTTGAGTTGGCTTCCCTGTGCGATGGACCTTTTCTCCTGTCGCTGCGGTCCCCCCCTTCTCGCCCCAGTGTCCCCATACCCCCCACCCAAGACTCTGGTGTCGGGGACCGTTTCCTCCCGCTCCTGCTCTCCCAGGCGCTACAGGGAGCGCTTTTGGCCCCCAACGTTCTACGGGGCCGTTAACAGTCTCTGAGCAGAAGTCGCTGGAGCAAACGGCTGCCGGGGCGGCCTCTCCCCCGCGGCAGCAGCGCAGCCCGGCGCGGCACCCTCAGCGAGAAGCGAGAAGGGAATCGCTGCCACAGAGCGGCCCCGAGCGAGCCCGGCCTGTCAGGCGGCGGAGCCCCGCGGGCGGCGGGCCCGGCTGGCGAGCGGGGGCATGGCGGCGCGGAGCCAGGCCTCCCTGCGGCGCCGGCTGCAGAGCTCGCAGGAGGCGCAGCAACGCCAAGCGGTGCTGGTGCGGAAGCTGCAGGCGAAGGTAAGGAGCGGGGGCACCTGCCCGGGGGGGAGCTGCCCGGGGACGGGCCGCGGTGGCGGGGCCGGGGTGCCCGGGCCGCCCGCGCCGCGCTGAGAGGGGACTCGGCGGCGGCGGCGGCGGCGATCTCGGGGGGCGAACGCGCGGCCCCAACGGCGCCCTCCCCGGGGCTGCTGCGGGCGGGACGGCGCCGAGCCCGGAGCTCGGGGGAGGCCCCGGGAGCCGCCCTGCTCCGCCCGGCCTGCTGGGCGCCGTCACACACACACACACACAGACACACGCCCCGAGCCCCTCGTCAGGTCTCTCCCGTCCTTAACTAAAGATGCCGGGCTTGCCAACGCCTTTGTTTGGCCAGGTGAGCAGGGGGCTGTCCCAGAGGTAGGAGTCAAGCCGGCGGCGGTGGTTTCGCGTGGCCCCGGACAGAAGCAGGCAGCTCTGGCCTGGTCGGCCCGGGGCGCAGGAGCGCCGGCAGCGAGGAGGGTGCCGGCCCCGGGCGGAGGGTCGGGGCAGTGTCCGACGGTGGTCACGGCGTGGCTGGAAGCTCCTCCTGCTTTCCTTGCCCGTGCTTGTCTTCTGCAGCTGAACAGACACCCGCGTTCTGCAGCGGCTGTGCAGGGCTGTGGTCAGAACTGACTTGACTTGCTACTTAGTGAAACGCAACTTGCAAAACTCATTTCTCTAACTTCAAGGACCCGCTGGACCTTGAGCCCGTTGGAAGGACTGATCTGGGGGACGTAGTGGCCATAGGCCAGGCACGGCTCTCTAAGGCGCTCTCGTCATTCTGTTTGCCACCTCTGTCTTAGGATGAGCAGATAGCAGTGCGTGTAAAAGACACCCTGTCTCCTGTATTCTTTAATCTTAGATAAGGTGAAGCTTCCCTATGTCGTAACGACTTCTTGTTGACGGGATCGGCAGCACTGTGAAATGTGCTCTGCTTGGGCTGTCAAGACCTGCAGAAAAGCGAATGCAGGAGGGGCCGCGTCTGCTACAAGCCACATTCGCTCACCTTCATTCTGTGTGCCCATCTAGGTACTGCAGTACCGGACTCGGTGTCGAGAGTTGGAGCAGCAAGTGCAAGCAGGAGGGGTGAGTGTGCAGGTTGCTAACTAACGATAGCGTACGTAGCATTCGCTACCGCAGGCAAAAAGCTCCCCAGAGCAACGGCAGAGGGAAACAAGCGTTTGCTGCCTGAGGCTTTAAAGAAGCGCTGCAAGGCTGCCCGGCCGTCTTTTGTCCAGCTGCCGTTCTTAGAGCAGCCAGTAATCCCAGAAATGCCGGCCCGGAAAACCCGATCAAGAAGGATTGTAACGTTGTGAAGGAGTGCTTTATTGCTGGAGTAAGGTTTGTCCTAGGTCTCGGGAGAGGGCTCTACTGCCTGTTAGGTTCTGTGGCTGTCTCTGACAAAGACTTGGTTGAAACATGGCGTGTTGGAAGGCAAGAATGCTGGCGTTCAACATACAGAGCTGGCTCTGTGCTTTTCCTTCTGCTTCACGGCCAAAGTCAACCTAGGAAACGAAGGGTAGGAGAGTACTCCCAGGCTTCAAGTCTGAGTGAGCACTGGCGGTCATGAGCTGAGGATACTTAGCTGTGAGAGTGCAACGGCGGGAGACTGAGGAGAGCTGCTCACGCTGAGTAACACCCTTCCCCTCCCTTCCTCTCCCTAGTCGTGACACTGTTAAGCCTGGAGGAAGCCACGAGCTCCTGAGATACCAAAGAAATGGAGGGGAAAGCCACGGATGCTAACAGTAGTGAAGGGTCCACAAGAATTTGACTCAGCATTTCCTTTCTTCTTAAGGGATCCCTTCCAGGCAGGTGGGAAGCCAGAGAAGCCCGCGACCGGGAGAAAGCACTGCTTCAGTTGGAAGAGGAGCATCAAAGGTAAAAGGAAGAAGTGTTAACCTCACACATGGTATCCTGGATGCTCGCGGAAGCGAGGGAAGACCTGTCAGCGCTACCTGGTCTCCCCAAGGGAAGCAGTCGGGCAAGCCGTTTGGAAAGGAGAAAGGTCCACAATCTGTTCTGTGCCACAGGAATAGTGGTGTGTGCCGAATGGCTCTGTTTGGAGCGGGGGGTTGTTCTGGGTGACCTCCAAAGGTCCCTTTCCAGCCTAAATTATTCTGTGTCTCAGTCGGTGAGCTGCTCAGCAGAGCCTGGGTTTAGGTTGAGAATCAAGCCCCGACATGCTGAGCATTCCGTGGCGCAGGAGTTGTCCTCTTTGGGTTCGCTCGAATAGCATATCCTGCGCTTGGATCAGAGCCTTCCAGTAGAGCACTTGGCACCACAGGCATCTTCTGCCGCATTGCTTTCCCTGCTTTTCTTTTTCCCTCGGCCCCAGAGATAAATGGTGTGTGGTGTAAAAGGCACCTGTGTGCTGTGTTACGTATGTTGCAAGCTAAGGTGGGAGAAGCCCAGCTCCTGTTTTGATCCAGAAACTGAGTTCTGTGCTTGTTCGCAGGGCAGCGGTTCTCTCCATTTAGTTCATGAATTTAGTTTCCTGGGTGGGATATTAGCCTGTGGTCCCAAAGTCATTAAGCTGCAGTGCCTGACCTCTCAGCTCTCAGTTGAAAGTTGCGCATCAAGCTGTTTCCCCTCTGTGTATGGCGCTGTCTTTGTGGTGTGCAGTTTACTGGATCAAGAAGGTGGGGGTCTTTGCTACAGGTCTTACACAGTGTATAGGACAAGGACAGGGAGAGGCTGAACGGGAAGGTGAGGGCAGTGCTGGGTAGAACATGAGTTTGCCATAGCAGGGAGATCTTTCTTAATCCTAGAAAGCACTTTTCCTGCCTCTCGGTTTGACAACCAAGTCAGCGTTGAAGGAGCTGGAAAAGCACGGGGATGCTGCTTGTGGATAGCAGTTGTGCCGTGACCTCATCGCTGTTTCTCCTTTGCCAAGGTGTGAGACTCTGGCCGAAGTGAACGCTGTCCTGCAGGAGCACCTAGGTAAAGCGACTGAGGTTAATTCAGCCCTCAAGGAAGATGTTGGGAAACTGACGGCGGATTGGATGAGGGCCCGGGAGGAGCTGGAATTGAAGGCGAGCGAACGGCGCAATGAACGTGAGGTAAGGATAGGCTACGGGAATGTCAGACGTGATGCCCAAGCGGAATGGGAAGGCATTTTATTTCTGGCACGGAGGACTTGCTGTGTGAAAGTTGTGGCTGCCTTGAGGACGTCTTGGTGTTGCCTGGCCAAAGACAGGGGTGTGAGATGGAGGAGGGTCAGCAAATCGTGGTGCTGGAAGACGCCCCCCCCGGCTGTGACCATACTGCTCAGTCTTCAAGGCAAATGCTTGCTGCTGCTGGATGCCGCAGGGCAGTCAGACGTGAGCGCTCGTCCTTTTAGTAGTTCCTAAATCTCTGTCGACAGCAGTGGAGACCGGAGAGGTCTGTGTCTTTTCACATTCAGAGCAGCCAACCGAAGAACAAGACAGGCCTCCCTTACCAAGAGTGTCTTGCAAGCAAATCTGACCCTGGTCTTGGAGGGGCTTGTTTTTGTCTTCCTCCACCAAGACTGTTAGACATCTCTGCAAGGCGAGATGACAAATCATGATCGGTTTGCTTTGCCGATACCCACTCCTGCAGGAGAAGCGTGGGTGTTTCCTTCCTTGAGGTCAGGTGACGAGTCTGCTGGGGGATGCTTCTGTGGTGCCTCTTCGGCCCTTGATACCCCTGTTGGAATTGTTATGAAAGGAGACCCGGTGATGGTGGTTGTACTCTCTCCTATCTGCACGACTTGCAGAGTGACGGCGAAGGCTGAATTGGCATTTCTTTTTGTCTTTGCATGTTTAGCTTTATGACAGCTACTTAAAGGGTGAACGTAACCGCCTACTCAGCCTGTGGCGTCAGGTGGTGACCTTCCGCCGTCACTTCCTGGAGATGAAGACTGCCACTGACCGGTGAGTAGAAGTTAAGGCTGGATCCCTTGCAGGAAAACTGTAGCTTCCCTTCTCACCTGCTTTTTGAGCCTCGATGTTACGTTAGTTGCGGCTACAGATATGATTTCTCCTTTGGTAGCCTGAAGCCATGCCATTAAGCGTGCCTTAGGCTGTTTTCGGAATCATTTTGTTTGATGCTGGTTTTCAGATAAAACCGAGGGGCTCGGGCTCTAAGCAGTGCAGAGGCCCTGAACGGATGAACTTGACTGTGGTGCTGTTTGGGCACATTAACACGGACACAGGCGCACGTGGACACATTGGAAGAGCCTCACCAAAGCTGTGCATGCAGCACCTAGCGCGGTCCCTTTTATAGAGTGACGAAAATCTGCCTTAAATCTCACTTGCGTTCTTTTCCCCCTGCTCCTGATGGGAAGATCATTCATGGATACCTGTTTTTGTCCTTCTCCTTTCCAGCTTACATTTATTCTGGTCAGTTTGCATCCGCTTATGCCTCTACCAGCATTGTTGAGAGAAAGGATAGCTTCTCTACCCTGTTACTGCATTTGTCCAATTTATTTTGCTTAGTTTGATACCTCCTTTTTAGGATTGCTTTCTTGTTCTTGGGCTCTCTGAGGTTCCTTTCTCACAGCTGCAAACAAAAATCGTGTAGCCGTAATAGTACGTTCTTCTGGTGTCAGCATGCAATTTCAAACGCTGGGTTACCGTCAGCCATTTACCTTATCTGATGGTAAGCTTTCCTTAATGTGTAGAGTATGCCTGAGCTACTAGTTAATCCTTCTGGCTGTGCCATCGATTTCTTCTTATCTCTGAGGAGAAAACAGAGTCGTTCCTCAACCATCAAAGAGACCCGTTGCTCAACTCTCAAGATGCGTCCTGATCCCAAAGTGTCAGATGAATGATTCGTCCCCGGTGAAGATGTCATCTTTCCTGCCAGCTTTTACGGTTGCACAATTCCGTGCTTGAAAAGTGAGTCAGCTGATAAAGATGGTGGTGTGAACGTTCTCTCTTTCTTTATTCTCCTTCAGAGATTTGTCAGAGCTGAAGGCCGAGCAAATGAGGCTTTCTGGATCTATACTTGTAAACTGCTCCCGCCTAAACTCCGGCATGCAGCGCTGGGAGTCCGTCCCTCTGGGTAGACCTGTCCTAAAGGATCAGGCGCAGCAGCAAGCGGACCAGGAAAGAAGCCAGAGGACTTGGGAAGTGATGTGCTTACAAGCCAAGGGGGACCCGGAGAAGGAGGAGCTTCAGGACAGGTAAACGTGTTTTAAACTTTGGAAGGAGTCAGCATCCCTGGAGGTCTTTAGAAGACATGTAGATGTGGTGCCTGGGGACATGGTTTAGTGGTGGACCTGGCAGTGTTAGGTTTCCGGTTGGGCTCGATGATCTTAAAGGTCTTTTCCAACCTGCATGATTCTGCGATGCTATGCTCTTGGTTTTGGAAAGGAGAATGTTTTCACACGAAAAACTTGTTTGTCCCTTCCCCTTCTCGTAGACTGAAGGACTTAGCTGCACTTGAAGGAAAACAGTCATTATCACAGAGTGAGTTGGTAGTCGCGAGAGAGACACTGGAGGAATGGCGTCTTCAGAGGGATCTGCTGAAGCGCGAGAAACAGGAGCTTACAATGGCCCTGGAAAAGGTATGGTCACCTTACTCCTAGGCAGCACTTGTGGGAGAGGGAGTTGTGATAGCAGGACCGCCACCGGTGCTGTTTCTGGCAGTAGAAGAGAGGGACAATGTTGTTCTCCTTCTTGGAAAACGGTGATCGGATCACACAGGCTCGTGGGTGTAGTCAGTCCCCAGGTGCCTGCTGGGCACGCTGAATTGGGAGTATGTCGGCAATGCGAAAGGGGATCTGGAGTCGCTGCTTGAAGTCAGGGATTTTCCTGTCTTTGTTTTCATGTTGTTCTGCTGTCTCTTCAGGCAGAGCAGTCAGTAGCAGAGTTGACAGGGGCTCTGAATAAGCTGCGTGCTGAAGTAGCTGATCTACATGTTGGAGCCGCGAAGGTGAGCAGTATTCATGAAGCTCTCGCCTTGGATAAAGTGCAGCTGAAGAAACTTGTGTTGCTCCTTTTTCTGTCCAAGCCAAACCTTCTTCATAGGAAATCTTACTGTATTTTATTTCCTCTGTGCTTCTGCGATTGTAGCTGGAGCAAGAGCACGATCTTCTGTCAGGTAAAGTGGCCGAGATGGAGAGAGCAAAGATCTCTGACCAGGAGAGGCTGAACCTGTGTGAAAGAACAAACGAAGAGCTCTGCGCAGAGAAAGCCCGCCTGGAGCAGCTGCTGAAGAAAGCAGAGGAGCACCAGGAGGGGCTGCAGGCAGAGCTGAGGATGCTGGCAGAGGAGAAGGCAGAAACCCAAGATAAACTCAATGAGGTGAGACCAAAAACCTAGTGCTTTCCGGGTGGGCTTTTGGCTGCTTGGCTCAGCGGGGCTCTGTCTGTTGGATTCTGCAGTGTTTTTGTCAAGGAGACGCTTTCCATTTGTTCGAGCCTAGAGAGCGGGACAAAGCTGCAAGTCAGTGTCTGCTGTCTTGTACTGCTGAGAATGGGAATGACGTCCTGACATTGTTGAAGTTGTCTTGCAAGCCATACACGCAGCTTTGAATTGCTCGAGCCTCTTCAGGCCTTGAGGAAGAGGATGAGAAATAGGCCGTGTGACTCTGGACTACCTGATTTTCAGTACAGTGGAAAAAGAGCTTGGGAGAATCGTATCGCTGGAGGAGACTAGGGAGTTTGCCATCATTTCAGTGTCAGTTTCATAATGTACAACCTTGGGTATTACGGGATAACTTTGAGAGGAGAATTGTTTGTTTCGGATGGTCTGTTCTCTGCTAGACAGTCTTGGTTTTCGAGTCCGTGGTATGTTTGGCAAATACCCAGCAGAGGTGTTATACTGAAGACAAAAGCTAAAAAAACATGGTTACTCTTCAAGCTTGAATACCAGCAAGGTATATTAGACGACTTCTTTGTGTAAGACAAGGAAACAGTATTGTTGACGTGAACTCCTGTACCAATAGAGTCTACCATCTCTTTGGCCACATCAGCCAGACTTTCATAAATCACTAACTGATGCTGCCACCACGAGGGCTGTTTCCCTGACAAGCGTCGCCTCATTGCATCCAACTGCTTTACACGCTCAAGTAGGGGACGCTTTGATCTTTTCTTTTTTTTTTTCTTTTTTTTTTTCTTTTCTCCCTCCCCCCCCCCCCCCCCGAAGGAGAAAACGTGTATTTTCACTTTCTTCAGCAAGCCAAGTTGCTTCTGCTCAAACTTTCCTGAACATTTCCAGCAACAACTTGAATAGATTCTTAGAGCATTTTAGTTTGCAAGGGGGCAGTTCTGGAAAAACGCAGTGTTTTTGCATGAAAACACGTAGTCTGGGGTATGTAGGTTTGTCCTGAAGGAGCTGTCCGGACCCCGGCAACCCAGTAGGGCCTTACGCGTCGCTTTCAAGTTAACAGTGCCAGCGCCTTCTGGCAGCCCCGGGTATTAGTGCGGTATAGAGCAGATGCTCTGAAGCTTTCAGCCCAAAGTACAGGAGCTCCTTCTCCTCGAGCTGATTCAGAAGTGGCACTGGCTGGCTCTGCATAGAAGCCCAGAGAACGGACTCTAACTGTATTTTGTCCCGCTTTCAGGTTTACCGCCAGCAAGAGTCATCTAGCAGTGGTCTGGAGCAGTTGCGCCAGGAGTCCTCTCGCCAAGGGCATGCACTGGCCAGGGTGTCCAAAGAGAAGGAGTTGCTGGTGCGTGAGAAGGCTGCCCTAGAGGTGCGACTGGCAGCCGTGGAGCGGGACAGACAAGGCCTTTCAGAGCAGCTGGCAGAGGCCAGGTAAAGGTGGGGAGGAGACCCTAAGCAGGACGTTATTTCATGTCTGGAATTATAAAGGTGGTAATCATTACACGAGGATTGATTGCATCCAGTGCTTTTCAGATGTTTTCACCTTCCACGGGCAGAAAATGGAGGAATCTTGAGAAAAAACCCCAAACAGTATCCCATGATTTGAATGGTATTTGCCTGAGAGCTAAAGCTAACAAAGCTCTCCTGAGCCTTGGGCTCGCGTTTATGCCCCTTGCATGTTCCTCTGTGAAATCCAAAGCAAGCCAATATAATTCCTCGGTATCTGGCACCTTGGCTCTGCATTGAGTAATAATTAAACCACGCAGATGTTTACTGAAGCCTGAAGCTTCTCTCTGGGTTTGGTTTCTTGTTCTGTGCATCGGAACACAGATCTTTCCGTATCGAGTAGTTTGAGGTGGGATCTTCAGACTTCAAGGCTATTACACGCGGTGCCCAGTTATTGGGCTGTAGCAACTGTTCCTGCCAGATGTTGCTCTCAAGAGCCTTTTGTTGTCGCAGTTTGGGACTCGGTCTTTTCTGTTCCGTTTTAGAGACTGACTTTGATTTATCCTTAAAAGGGAGCGTAGTGGCTTTGGACTGCCAGCGACTGGCGTAATCAGAAATGTGTGCTTGTTCTCCTTCCCAAAGCTACATCCTCCATTGTCCATCCAAGTGGGTGAAATCCTACATTTGTGGGGTTTATTGTTGTACCACTCGGGTGCCCCTTTCCCCTGAGGGACGTTAACCCTGATTGCATCCCTGTACGAGTGAGGCAGTGCTGTGTATTGTAGGAACCCGGCAGGCAGGACGCCGGTTAGATCAGGGAGGTGACTGCACCCCCTGGTTCCAGAATCCTGTGTGTGGTACGCAGCAGTTGGCTGAAGTCTATGGATGCAACAGTTTGCCTCTGCAGTACCACAACTTCCGTTTTAAAGAGCGACCAGTCATTTGCGCTACCGCCTACTTAGTTAGCAACGCTTAAAGAAAAGTAGCAAGTTTTTCTCTTGAACTTGCAACAGTTTAAACTGCAGGATAGCTGCCTCTCCTTTCAGGTAGCCCTTGTTCTGATAACATCTAGTTGAAGTTTCTTACAAATGCTGCTGCAAGCATGAGATTTTACTACGCCGTCCGATGTCTTTCTTTGGTCCCTTCTGAAGATAGGGAGTCTGGAAAATGACCTACCTATACCTACACTGCAAGCAGCATTAAAACGTCACGAGTCAGCCAGGGAAATACTCTGATTCTGTCCCCCTGCAGAGCAACTTGGAAGTGCAGATGAGAGGAGGAGGGCTGTGAGCAGAGGCTGGGCTTTGGCTGGCACAGACTTTGTGGGCACAGCTACCCGTGTGTCACAGATCAGACACCAGCAATGTAAGATTCGGCCGTTGAGATCAAATTCGGCTGGGCTTTCTGAGTTACCCTAGGTCATCCGTAAAGCCTGGGCACTCCCTCGGAGGGGCCTGCATTGCTGCTCTAAATGGCAGAAGTAGGCTTTCTGTATACCACTTTCCACGCAACCGTGCTCAGGAGTGGGGATCTTGAACCGCTTCTTGCTGGAATAACTGCCTGTGGGTGTCAGGAGCAAGAAACTCACTTCTCTCCGTATTCTCAACTTGCAGGTCAGTGAAGGAGACCCTGGAATCCAGCCTGTTTGAGGCTCAGCAGCACTCATCTCAGCTGGAGATCTCCCGGCATCAGCTTGAAATCCAGCTTCACGCAGTCGCGCAGGCCAAGGAGGTGATCCAAGGTGAGAGCCTCGTGTGCTTTGTTTCTGGTGATCCCCCTGCCTACGAAGATGGTATAAAAACAGCTGTCTGTCCGCAGTGCTTCTGAGGAGTGAAGGAGCTGGAGACAGATCCCTCCTACACTGCAAGTCAAATGGCTTGAGGTTAGTGAAGTCAGAACCACTGTCTGCGCAGGCCCTGAATCTTGCCGTTTGCCGTGTTTGCAGGGGAAGTGAAGTGCCTTCAATGTGAGCTGGAAGCGGAGAGATCTCTAAGGAGGCAGGAACGGGAGCACATGGCACAACGGCTCTTGCAGACAGAACGGCAGTATGAGGCTGCCCTCAGACTTCGGCAAACTGATCATGAAGCGGAAATGAACAAGCTCCTGCAAGACCTGGTAGGAAACAGTACGCTTTTGAATTCTTCCAGCAAGCTTTGTGGGCTGGCTTTAGAAGGATAATAGCCTGAGTGTGGCTGCCTGAAATGGCAGCAACCATCTGTCGCAGGCCGCCCATTGCGGCCAGGCAGCAGAGCCAAGGGCTTGTACTTGAAGGCCCGTGAAGACCCAGCAGACTGTGCTGGGATGGTCGATGCAGCCACAGATTCAGTGTGGGCGTAAGACGAGTTCAACAGAAGGTTGGGTGGTCCCCCCCCAAAGCCTGGCAGCCCAGGGGTAGGATCTTAGCAGACTCCCGTCTGCCGTGAAGTAGACTCCTAACATTCCCGCCAACTGCAGTCACGGGAGCTTTGTTCCTTTCTTTCTGTCCTTTCATGGTTGGCAGAGGTCTTGTCTTTGGGCTTAAAGCGTATGGAACAGGCCCCTCATTCCTGGGGCTTGAGTTCGTGGCCTGTCTTGTGGCTAGGGCGTCGGGGTAGTGGCCTCCTTCTCACCCTGCAGTCCATCTGCGCCTTTTCATTGACGAGAACGGAGTTGGGCTTTGAAAATAGAGACTCTGAGAATAGCGAGAAATCCCGAGGAGAGAGGTGCTAGGGAACAGGCAGCCACCAGAGAGGGGAAGGTAACGTCTCCTCTTCCTCCACCTGCTGACCCTCCTTTTAAGTTCCTTGGTAGGACATGAGTTATGGAGGGCACAAAGCCACTGCTGTGCACTGTTGAGGTGGGGGTTTGTGGGAGGGAGTATTGTGAGGAGCTTGGCTGGGACTCCATCTTGAAGTCTTTTCCTCCCCTCATCAGGCAAGCGAGTGGGAAGGGCACCATTCAGAGCTAGAGGAGATGCTGGAGCGATGGGAAAAGGAGAAGGCAGAGACAGAAAGGGAGCACGAGAAGAAGCTGTTTGATATGAAGCAGAAAGTTGCCACCATGCAAGCTCAACAAGAGGAGGAACGAACGAGAGTTGAAAATGCCAAGCAAGAGGTAAAGGCCGTGAAGGGGGAATTTGTGTGGGTTTTTTTACTCTTCTGGGCTCCTTATTGGCAGTGCTTCTCTGGACACTGTGGAAATGCCACACATTTTTCCTGTTAGGTGACTAAGAGTTTGTTGGAGAGTCAATCACAGATGGACCGTGGATGGACCACGTTTTTGCTGCCAATCTCACTTAGGAACCTGTGCCTCCAAGGGGGCAGATAATGACCCAGGAGACAAGCAGCACGGTGCTTCGAGAACGTGGGAGCCCGTCACTCTCTGAGTCTTACCACACAAGTTTTGTATGGGAAGTTTAAAGCCGTCCTCTCTTTATTTCTGTGCAGGCCCCGCCAGAACAGGAGCGTGAGAAGAAGAATGCTTTCCTAGAGACGCTGCTCCAAACTCGGGGAGAGCTAAGAGAAGCCTGCCAGCAGCTGGAGCAGCTCAGGCAGGAGGTGGAAGAGCGGCGAGAGAATGGGCAGGTCAGTCTGACTGGTAGGGTGGGCTGAAGGAACAGGCCGCTGGCAATTGGACATAAGCTGAGAGAAGCTGAGAGAGCCAGGAAACAGAGTGAAGGGCAGGAACAAGGGAATGAAAGATAAGCCCTGCGCCTGGGGAGGCAAGGCCTACTGCAGGCACTGCAAGCAGCACAGAGCCCGGTAAGCGCCAGAGATCAGCAACAGCAAGGAAGGGTTACAATGGAAGCAGAGCTGGGTGGAAAAGCAGAAAGAAGTGGCTGAATGAGTGTGATTTTGAGAGAGAAGGAGAAAAAAGCTGGATCTGATGGCAGGTCCCGGTAGCTTGCTCTCCATTTGTGTTTACAGAACATCACGGAAAAGCTGCAGGCAGAACTGCAGGAAAGTCAGAGTAAGATCAAGGCCGTGGAGAATAGGCACAAGGAAGAAATGCAAACCGTCACAGAGGAAATGAACAGCCTTCTTCAGCAGAGGGATGCTCTACAAAAACAGGTGACTGAAACGGCCATAGCTACTCCGGTCATCAAACAGGTGAAGTGTCTCTCCACTTCTTGCCTTTCCACTGCAGAGCAGCAGGCTGGTGGGGTAGTCCCTCTGACTGCCATCATACTGTGGTCTCCATCTCAGCTGGTCTGGAGGAGACTTTACCGGCCAGCTGAATGGACAGATGGGCTAGTCCTTTTGCCTGTTTGCCAGCAATCATCAGAATGGATTTCTGCTGGTCTTGGTTTTTAAGGTGGTTTTTCAGATGAACGTGGTGACCCACTGAGCTTTTTAAACAAGTCGGCTGTATCCATTGTGAATCTGGTACTCTCGTGACAGGGTGAAATTTCAAGTTGTTCTTTCCTCACAGTACATGATACGGCTGACAGTGACAAGCCATAGTCTTTGACTGCTTTGTTAGGTTTTACTTGTGGTGGAAGAGTTGACATCTCAGCTAGCAGCCTCCGAAGAGTCTCTAAAGGAGGAGGCCATGCGTCTGCAGCAAGAGGTGGCGTCTTTGGAGAGGAAACTCGAGAGCACTGAGAAGCAAAGGAAGGATGTCCTGGTGAGGCTGGCAGATGCTGCAAAGGGCCATTTCTTACCTATTTTTTGGCCTTCTGTTAATAGTTCTAAGGAGCAACTTTTTCCGGTGGAGAGCTGATTTTGGGTGGTCTTGTACCGGTTCAGTCCAAATCTGAGCAGACACAGAGTACGCAAATGCTGACCAAGTTTCCCTCACTTCCCGCTTCCTTCCAGTCACCGTTCCTTGTTTCCCAGACGTTTGCTCTCCTGCCAGGCCATGTAGCTGAGTTAGCAGGGTCATCGCCTTGGGTAGGAGAGGACAGTCCAGAAAGGAGAGGTCGTTAAGATGACCGATAGCACAAACTATGTGGAGAGACCGCTACAGGAGCAGAAGAGTGTCATTTATACCAGCGGTTGTTTTCTGGTTTACCTTTTCCAATTGCGTTCTTCTGAATAAGCAGGGAAAGATGCTGTAGTCATGTAAAAGTCAGTTATGATTCAGGGTGTCTGTTTTCCTCAGTGCTGATGATTTCTGCCCTTGAACCTTTAGTCAAAGGAATTTTCAAACTTGTCTCTATTTACATTGCATGGTTTGGGCGATCATTGGTGTCCAAATCCATATTTAGATTTCCAAATATCTGTATCTGGAAAAAGGGGTGAGGAGGCAGAGTTAGCTAATAATAGAAAGCTGTTCAACATTGCCCATCTGAGAGCAGACAGTGGGGGAAAAGAGAGATATTTGAGAAACAAAAGTGCTGATCCAGATCCATAGGAATGCCTGCCAGGGGAAATCTAGTCCCGATTTCCAACAGTGGGAATGCCAGCCCGTCACCTGACCGTTACTCCTTCCAGAGGGGACAGCGGGGTTCCAGAGGGTGGTACCATGAAAACTCCACACAGTAGAGGCCCAAAACCCCCCCAAGCCCCCCCAAACCAAATGGAAATCCCATGCTGGGGTTGTTCTCTCTTGCCTTCCTCCCTAGCAGAGACAACATCGTCATGGCACTGCCTAAATCATGCCTGGTCTGGACTTTAGATCCTGGCTGCAGTTCTGGCAGCTCCTCCCCAAAAGAACACGCTAGAGCTAGAAGAGGCTCAGAGAAGGGCAAACAGGAAGATGGGACTGGCTGAGTAAGCTGGCAAAGACGCAGCCGAAAGGGTGGCGCAGGCAAGGTCTACAACATCCCGAGAGGCAGGGGGAGGGGGGGCAGCCCTTGACTGCCGCTGGAGCAGGAGTTCCAAGCTACTACGAAAACCAGACCTATATGGATGGAATTATTGAATCTTTTCCTCGCTGTTTTGCAGCATGAACGGGACAGGCTGCAAGCAGTTAAAGAAAAACTGGTACGAGAGATGAAACTTCTTCAGGAATCAGCCACAGCCTCTGAGACCCGAGCAAATACAGCAACGGATACGAATCACTGCCTTGAACAAGAACTTCAGACTGCATTGTCTGTCTTGAAAATGAAAACCGAGGAAGTGGAAACGCAGTGGGAGAAAATGCAGACGCTCCAGAAAGACGCGGCACAGGGAAAAGCTTTGCAGGAGACTCTCCCTCATCTGACTGCCATCCTGTCAGAGAGGGAGGGAGAAATGAAGTTGTACCAGGAAGAGGTGAGAACGCCGGAAGACCAGCAAGCAATGCAGAAAACTACTCTCGATCAGGTTATTAAGGACATAACAGAGAAAAACCAGAAGATGGAATCCCAGCAAGAACGGATACGGGACCTGGAGAAGCAGCAAGAAAAACAAAGGATTGCTGTCAGCAAGATGAGCAAAGAGCTGGAAGAGAGAGGCCTGGAGATCAGATCCCAGCAAGAACGGATACGGGAGCTCTAGAGAAGCAGCGAGAAATGCAGAGGACTGCTGTCAGCAAGATGAGCAAAGAGCTGGAGGAGAGAGACCGGGAGATCAAATTCCAGGAGGGGAAAATAGCGATTCTAGAACAAGACGGTGCATCACAAGTGAGAAATCTGCGGGTGGATCTTGATCATCTGAAAGGAACCTTGGAGGAGAGAAACTTGGAGCTTATGTCTCTGACTCAGCAGATCCAAGAACTGGAAAGGGAGAGAGAACAGGTGAAATCTCTGCACGCAAGCCTCGAACACCTGAGGGCCGCTCTTAAGGACAGAGAGAGCGAGTGTGATTCTCAAAGGCATCAGTTAAGACTCTTGCAGCAGTACAAGGAGCAGCAAGAGGGGTACCTGCAAGAGCTTCACGGTAAAGTAGAAAAGATGACACTTGCTTTGTCTCAAAAAGATCAAGAGCTTGAGTCACAAGAAAAGCAAATCCAGGAAGCTGAAGAAGTCACGGAAATGCAGTTAAGGACTGTCCGTGACCAACTGGAGCAGGCCTTAGAAGCCTTAAAAGAAAAGGACAGACTCATAGACACCCAAAAGCAACAAACAAGGAGCTACGAGGGAAAACCAGGAGAACAGCTGAAGGTCTTACGCAGAGACTTAGAAGACGCTACGGCAATACTGAAAGAAAAGCATTTCATGGTTGAATCTCAGAAGGAACGGATTGCGACCTTCCAAAAAGCAGAACAAGACTCTGGAGAGCAGAAGGAAATTCTGCAGCATCTGGAAGCGGCCCTAAAGGAGAAAGAGCAAGAAATTGTATCCCTTAGAAAGCCATGTGAGGCACGCAAGGAACAGGAGGAAAAGCACGGAGCTGAGCAAACAAATCTTCAAGGGACAAAACTGACTCTGAAAGGAAGAGAGAGAAAGAAAGATAGGGGTTCTGGAGGAGGCTACCTCTAGGCTTGAGACCAAGGCTCAAGGTGAGCAAAAAGAGTTAGAAGAGGAAATAAGAGCTCTTTGGGAAGATCTCCAGCACGTTCAGCAGACTCTGGCAAGGAAGGATGAAGAGATCGAGTACCAGAGAGACAGAGTCAGGTATTTCGAGAAGACTCTGTCAGGGAGAGAACAAGAGCTTAGGCGGCAGAGCGAACTCCTGAAACAATTAACGTCAGCTTTGCGATGGAAAGATGAGGGGGAGACCCTACAGAAACAAATCCAGAAACTCCAGAAATGGGAGGAAGAGGAAGCCGAGAAGAGGAGGGTTCTCCAGGAGAGAGACCGTTCCTTGCAAAGGCAGAAGGAGCTAACCCAACAACTGGAAGATGAGCGGAAAGCAAAGGGGGAAGAATTGGAGCGTGCGATTGCTATCTGGAAGCAGACTGAAAGCGGAGAAGTCAAATGGAAAGAGAAGGCACAAGCACTGACTCTTGCCCTGACCAAGAGTGAAATGGCCAATGGGACTCTGAGGGGAGAAATAGCCGTCCTGCAGAGTATGGTTTCAGAGAGGGACACGGACTGGTTTCATCACGAGGTAGGCAGCGTGATTGATCATCAGTCAACTAAAATGTCTATAAAGGATTCTAATGACGGTTCCCATCAAGATATGGGAATTTATGTTCCTGTCAATCTATGACCAGCTTGGCCACAGAAACTATGGCTGCAGCCAGCAGGCTTGCCTGTCTGTGTAGCTCCGGCCAGAGACCATTCGCCTGCTAGAATGTTTTCTGTCCAGCCCAGAACTACTGACAGAACTACGGAGCTTGCTGTTAAAATTAACTCCAGGCCAAAAGCTGGGGATGGCTAGTTGGTTCTCTCCTATCTAGGCAAGCTTAGCCAACATGTCGTGGTTAGAATTTGGCGTGGAAAGGAAAGGGCACCGTTGACCAAACTAATGTACTAAACTTAGTCGAATTTTATAACGACGGCTGGAGAGCAGCTACGCTGATGGTGCTTAGAGGATGCTTTCAGACATGTAGATTGCTGAGGTACAGCTTTTCCAGTGTATTAAAAAGAACGGAATTCGTCCCGCCGCCTGATCGGGTTAAAGGCTTCGTTGCGCGTTCAGAATGTACTTGTGCCGCAGTCCAAAACGCATGAGGGCAAATTTGTGTGGATTTCTCCAAGGTGATCTGGAGGGGCCGCCCTAGGAAGAGAGTGTGTTGTTTTGGCCTGTGGAGCAGGAGGAGAAGAAGGGACTTAGCACTGTCCGTTCCTGGGTCTGGTCGCTCTCCGCAACGTGTTGCTTCTGGCCCTTCTAAGCTTTCTGTGGCACCAGCTCTCACAATCTCCTCTCTGTGTACCCAGCAGGCTACTGCAGAAGGGGAGCAGCTCTCCTGGCTCTCGGAGAAGAGACTCCTGTCGCAGCGGCTGGAACGTCTGCAGCGAGCAGTTGCAAAGCTGCAACTCGAGAAGACGGAGCTGAAGCAACTCAACGCTGAGCTCAGGAGGACTCTTGAGCAGGTGAAGCAGGCTTTCGCTGCCTCTGCAAAGCCTCACGGTCCTCTGGAACACAACACATTTCCACAGGCAGCACTTTGGCGTCCTCTGCTTGTTGCCTTCCCTCTCCCACTTTCCCCTGCGGACACTGGCTTTTGTATTTTCTCTCTCTTCTGGCACCCTATTGCCTTCAGAAACGCACATTCCCTCCGGTACCACCCTTCTTGCCCCAGTGTCCCCCTACAGACACATTTGACACTCTTGTGGCCAGGAGCTGTTTCCTCTTGCTTTCTCTTTCTCTTCCATAGTCTACGTCGAGTAGTCCTTTTTGCCCCCAACCTCCTCTGGTGCCATTAACAGTCTCGGAGCAGAAATCTCCTTGCCATGGTGTCCAGAGGTGCTGTTACTCCTTGTTTGGTGGCAGCACGTTTCCGTGACCCTTTCTCCCATCCAACGCGCAGGTGGAATGGGAGCGGAGGAGACTGAAGAGATATTGTAGAGGTCGGTCGCTGCCAGATGCGTGCGGCTTTTCTCTCTCTGACCAGCACAAGGTGCCTGCTTCTCGACAGGTGAGAACAGCATCGTACTCGGTGGGAGGAGGGTCTGGCCATACAGAGGAACAATGGCAAATCCCAGCGGCAGCAGCCCCCCAGGACACACCTAGTAGAGGTCGAATAGAGACCATGGCCCTGGCCAAACCGGAGACCAAAAAGAGATCCTTGCGTTTTCTTCACAGGAGGAGTCTCACACGTGCTGCAGTTGTCGATTAGCTGAGTTGCAGAAGCAGGTGAGGAGTGGGAAAGCTCTCATCAGTAGCTGCTGTGGCCGTACTGCTGGGCACGACTTCGCACCGTGCTACAGCCCGAGTTTGGTTTGGCTGTCAGGAAGCGAGTGCACCGGGCAGTGGAAATTGTCCCAGTGAAACTGGAATTGTTGATGATCTGAGCTGAGTTCAGGGCGCCTCTGGGACTCTGGGAACCTGTTGCTTCCCCTTCCACAAGGACAGCGTGTTTGTCAGGGCTGGAGTTAGCGGGTGCGTCTTCCCTGGCAGCCGGTACCGTGGGGCTACGGATGGTCCTAACAGCGTGGGCTTGTCTGAGCTCGGCCTTTTGCCTCTTTCAGGTGTCCCTTCTGCAGACGCAGCTGGCACAGGAACGAAAATACAAGCAGGACTATCCTGAGTGCTGTGCAAAGACCAGCCAGGAGCTGTCAGACCTTCACCACGAGCTGTCTCTTACTCCTTAGCAGCTGTGGTCAGGGAGCCCAAAGCTGCTGTTTTGGAAGCAGAGACTGGGAAGCTGGGTCAGCCTCTGAACCTTCTTTTCCTGTAGAGGAACAGCTGCTGCATCACAGGGTTCCTGTCCTGTGCCCTTCCCAGGAACGAATTCTGTTTTGCTGCGGGAAATGGGGGTGCATTTGTTCTGTTTGCATCTGGAAGCATCTCCTAGTGACAGTGGTTTTAAATGCGTTTTGGTTTTTTTAATAAAGGCAATTTTGCAGGAGTGCCCTTTTTCCGTAGGTGAAAGCGAGTGCTAGGTAAATCTGTGGCTTGGGAAAAGATGCTCCTAGTTTTTGACTTGCACAAGTAAGCTATGACGACCTGCGGTCTGATTTCACCTCTTGAGTTCATCGCTGTTCCCTGCGAGGAAAGAGGGAAAAGGAGGTGTTCTCAAAATGAAGGGGTGGCGAGTACCCGCCAGGGATGGCAAGTGGGGCAAGAGAGTGGGGTTTTTTTTCCCTTCCGTCCACGCTTCAGCACAAAAAGCGCTGGTGCTCTCCCAAGATGCTTTGCTTTCCGCTTTGTTGCTGCGACAGCCAGCCTGAGGGCCGGCTCCGTCGTTCTCAAAGGGCATTAGTAACAACCTCCAGACCTTCCAAAGGCGGAGGCAACGGAAGGGAGGGGGAGGATGCAAAACCGAGTGCAAACTGCTCCCTACCAGCAGCTTCGCCTCGGTATCAAGCCCTTTGCAGCTGAGCGATCTCGGCACAGCCAGCGTCTCCTGGGTACCCTTCAAAGGCCCGTGCGCCGTCAGCACGGAGACTCAGTAGAAGGCGAGGCGGCAGCGAGGACCTTACCCTAGAGGAGCCCGGGAGCCGCAGCCCCTCCCCGCCAGCCCCGTCGGCCGGCTTCGCGCCGCGGAGCACGGGCGGCCCCGGAAGGCGGATGTGGTTCCGGGTGGCGCGGCGCCATGGATTCGCTGTGGCGGCTGAAGCGGTTCGATGCCTTCCCCAAGACCCTGGAAGATTTTCGGGTCAAAACGTGCGGGGGCGCGCTGGGTGAGCGGGCGGGGTGAGGGCGGTCGGGGGCCGGCGGCAGGGCGCGGGCCTCGCCGTGGTGCGGCGGCCGGGGCGACCTTGCGGGCCGGCGCTCGGTAGCAACTCGGGGCAGTGGCGGGCGGTGTGAGGCGGGGTTGAGGCGAGGCGGGCGGGCGCGACCGGCGGGACTGATGGCGGTTCTCGTCTCCCCGGCAGTGACGGTTGTCAGCGGGCTCATCGTGGTGCTGCTTTTCTTCTCGGAGCTGCAGTACTACCTCACCAAAGAGGTGAGTAGCGGCGGCGGGGGGGCCCAGTGGTGCGGGGGGAGCCTGGCCCCCCCCCGTGCTGCCTCCTGCTCGCGGTGCCCCGGCGGAGAGGCTGCCCTGCGGCCCGTGGCGGCCTGCTGTGCCCCCGCGCTCCCGCTGAGCCGCCGCCTCCTCCGGGCTGCCCGTGCAGCAGCTTCACCCGCCGCAGACAGGTTTGGGTTTTTTTTCTTTCCCCCTCCTGGTCGCCTTGGCGATGGGAGCGGGTCGCCCTTCCCCGAGAGCCGCTTGGTGCCAGGGCTGGCTGGTGGCCTCCGGCACCCTGTGGCAGGAGAGCGTCTCAAAATCTCTTCTCGCTATCTCGGCTCTCAACAAGCACAAAATACAAAGCAAAGCAAAGCAAAGCACCGCGGGACCCCCTGTCCCCACTCCAAACTCTGAGATTCCCAAAGGATTACTTTTTAGAAATGGCAAACGCTTACCTATTGTGGAAGGTGCGGGAGGCAGCAGCTCAGGTGCCTGACAAACCCCAGGTCTTGAAAATGAGCTCCTGAGCCAGAGCAGTCGAGGGAAAGAGGCCTTTTGATTTGCTTCCAAGTGAAAGACGACTGTGTTTTTTCTTTGTTTCTAGGTTCACCCGGAATTGTACGTTGACAAATCGAGGGGAGATAAACTGAAGATCAACCTGGACGTTATTTTCCCACATATGCCTTGTGCTTGTGAGTCAGATTTCTGAATGTTGGGGATAGTTTTCCTACTTGCCAAGGGCCCGAGAGGCTCAGTGTAGCATGGTGCTTCCAAGTGCTGCTTGGGCCATGGACAGAGAGGAATTGATGATCCCTTGTGGTTATGCAGAGATTCCAGCCAGGCCTGCTGGGCATTCAAGCAGCGCTTCCAAGTCAGGCAGCATTACTTTTCGAGTTTATAAATGAGGCAAAGGTATAAACCCACTTCCGTTTCTTACGTTGTGTTGTACTTTGTCAGGGAGCACACTAATACTGAAAAAGCTGGCCCGGAGTTCACTTGGGACTCAAGAGTTGACTGTGGTGGTGGTGTTGCTGAAAAACTTTAGAGCCTCCTTTGGAAGTTACTTGATGAAGCACAGCTTTTCCATGATTTTAGTACTGAAATTCTGGCTGTAATGCCAATGCCATGTGATAACCTTTTTCCAAAATTTTTTAAATCAGAAGGAGCGTTAATAATCTGATTACCTTTTAACTAAACTCAGAACAAAGCAGCAGTATGAAGTGACGGAAGATGTTGCAAGTCTTCCTGGGTATTACTGCTGTGCCTGTTATCTGACTGCGCACTAATCTTCCCTGCCTCTTGTTCTGTTGTCGTAATTCTTTTGGGTAATGCATTGGGCTCTAAATGTAGTGAGTCTGTCTTCCTTCTGACCACCCAAGATACTATTGGTCTTTGCCTTGCTCACATTTAAAAGTGTGTGGGAAGGCCAGAGCGATGGGAATCCTCGGCTGTTTTGTGCAGAGAAGCTGTCAGTCTTCTAAGGGAGCGTGTAGCCAGGAAGTGCATCATGGAGTTTTGATACCAGAGTGGGCCCACAGACCTTCTCAATCTTCTTTGTGAAAAGGGATCAGAAGGAAATGTGCTGATGTTGAAGGGGGAAGGGTGAGGGAGTAGAGGTAGGAGGCAGCTTTCAACCAATTAACTCCTGAAAACGGTTGTGGTCTTTAAGGGGTTTTGTTTTGGTTTTTTGCCCAAAGCACATTATTTCTCAGGGTAACGCTTTCTGTGGCAGTTGGAAACAGTCCTTCTTGTCCACCAAACCAAAGCCCATGTTTGGCAGGGTCATTTAGGGTGCTGCAATGTGTGTTTTATTCCCTATAAGTCCCCATCCATACGCACTCTTCCAGGTTGGCACGTTCTTATCCCCCTCGCTGAAAGATTCTGTATCTTCACTGGTTGAACGCTCTTCCTCAGCCTGCCGCAGGCCGTAACAAATGTGTGTTTATTGACCTTTTTCCTTGCTCGCTGGTTTCAGATTTGAGCATTGATGCCATGGATGTAGCAGGAGAGCAGCAGCTGGATGTAGAGCACAATCTGTTTAAACAACGTTTGGATAAAGCTGGCAATCGTGTGACTCCAGAGGCTGAGCGACATGGTAAGATGCTATTCTACCTTGGCTACGTAAACCTCTCCTCTGTGTTTTTTACATGTTATGACTCATCGTTGTACTTTGATACAAACAAGAAACGATTCTGGCAAAGTGTTGCGTCTAACCGTGATACTGTCTTGACTGTTCCTTTCCAAAACATGAGCTCCTTCTTACCTTTTCTGGGAGGTAGTGTAGTTCTACGTAGCAGCGTGAACTAAATTTGTTGATTTGTATCACTCAGATTTAACTTCTCTGTTCTTGAAGTTGAAAGGCTAACCTAAGCCAAGAGCTGAACAATTGGCAGGTATGAGAGTTTCTCCCGTTTGTCGTGGGAATGTGGTGGAAGTGTTCTTACTGTTGTGTCACTTAGCAGCCTCTCTGAATAACTCTTGTATTCAGAGGTTGTGACATTTCAAATCTAGTGTCTGGGGACAAAAGCATCTGTTCCGTATCTAGTTCTCAGTTAACACATGTAGGCCTCCTGCCTTGCTTGTATTGCCAGTCTCCATCAGGATTGCTCCATCTGAACTGGTTGCTCCAACTCCTTATCTAATCAGTGGAGAGGAAGAGAAACTTGTAGGACGCAAACTATCTCGCCTAGAAGAGGTGTTTTAAAATAGATGGGATGTGTTGCATGCAACAAGCAATTTCTTCTGCTGTCTGGAAGAAGCACGCGGCTAGTTCGGTTTCCATCACCCATGTTGCAAGTTAGATCAGAAGTATCCACCCATCTTCATTAAACTCTACGATTATCAGTTCCTATTAGTAACACTGACATTCAGTCAGTTCTTTAAACGGCAGCTATAGCAGTATTGACCTTAAATGTAGGAAAGCATACCCAAATTTTGTGGAGTAGTATCTGGAGGCTTTTCCTAATCGTAGTTTCATTAAAATAGCTTAATGATTTCTTGGTAGGTTGCATTCTGTGCTTGGATGTCATCTTATTCGTTTCCATTGAATGACAATAAGTGATTGAATTCTTTATTGGTGGTTCTTATCGTTTCCTTCCTTTTAATGTGGACATGTTTCACACTGCATATGTGCATGCAAGCTGAGGACCATGTTAACAGGAGGAAACCCCACATGTAGAGCTTTATGTACTGCAAATTCTTTGTAGTCTCTCAGCTGTGTGCATTACCTCTGGGTGCTGTCTCTGAGACAGCTCATCAGGCAGCTACTGATGATGTTTAAAAAACTGTTCCTGGTTGCTGTATCTTGAAAGACTGCTTGTATTGTACAGGCGTTCTTACTGAAATGGTGGGAATCATGGCTTTGACAAAGCATAGCAATTATTCAGCTGTGTTCTTCCCAATGCTATCTTTCAGTGTGGTGACAAGATTAAAAGCCGTACCAGTTTTTATGATGAATTCTTGAGTGCACATCCAACTACTTTGAACGTTGTATGCTTTAGAACGCAAGTCTTGCACAGTTGTTTAATAATGGGTATATTTTCCTGAAAGTTTTTATTTGCTTGATCATAACTACCATAAAGTATTTGATGAAAGAAATAAGATTAAGGATTGATTTTCATGCATATTTTGTACTTTCTAACTAAAATCTCTTCTTTTTGTGGCTAATACGAAATACAGATGTCTTTTATACTCACTTCTGTGCACCTGTTACACCTCCCAATCTCAACAAACAAGGCCCTGATAACGTTTTATCCCGTCAGCAGTGCCTGACTGCAGGATGCGCAGCTTCCGACACACAGTCGTTGCAGTTACTGGGTGTCGAACAAAACAAGAGTACAAGATAGCATTTCTAGACATGCCTCATCACTTTGCCTCCTCTTTTGTCTTAGAGCTGGGGAAGGAAGAAGAAAAAGTGTTTGATCCAGATTCTTTGGATGCCGATCGCTGTGAGAGCTGTTACGGGGCAGAGTCAGAGGACATTCGGTAACCTTTACATCTTTTCATATCTTCTTAGCATTTGAATTCAGACTGTTCTGTTGCGTGCATGGTTTTTTTCCGAAATGTCTATGAAGGTCTGTGCAATGAAATCCTCCTGGGCACGTGTTCCGAGAACAGTGAGAACTGTTGTGGTTTTGGTATGCTTTTGGAAGCGGCACTCCAGATTGTTAAGAGCGTGCAGAGTTAAATTGTCTAGTTTGTCTGCACGCCTGTTTAAGGGCAGTGCAAACTGCACTACCTTTGCAGTAGCACAAAGACTGTATCTCAGCAAACTGCATCTTTTCTGGGGTTATTTGGTGTCCAGAGGGGAGCTGCGTAAATTATTTCACCATTGCATGAGCTGTCTTGGAATAAAACCTAGTTATGGCTTTGCATCCTTTGCACTGCTGCTGCAAGCTTCGCATCCTTATGGGAGCAAAGACCAGATGTTTATCGCTCACACAAACAGTGGGTGTCATTTGGTGTTTCTCATTCCTCCTACCTGCAAATTCCTGTAGGAATGGATCCGTGATAGGCTGCAGGTTCTGGACTATCTTTCGCTGTTACTGTCTCTGTAGCGACTTGGTTTGTCCCATCTGCCAAGTTGTGTGCTTCCCTGTAGATGTTTCCATCTTGTGGGATTCATGACTGCAGCCTTCAGCTTTCTCTTTGGTCCAGCAAAACACGCAGCCAAGACAGAAGACTGTTCTTTCCCGTGACCAAGGTGTTACCCAGAGGTAGAAAAGCAACGAAGCAAGTTTACTGTTAACCCTCCCTCCAATGCTGACAGTCTTGCCCTAAAAGCAGAGGAAAGGAGGAATAGAAACAGGCAGATGCTTTGTTCACAGGGAGAAGTTCCAAACTGCTCAGAACTGTGGGACGCTGGTGTCATTTTTGTAGCAAGTTTCTTTGCTACAAATTTCTTTGTCTGAAAGGACAGGCAAAGCCCTCTTCAGACTCCAGCACTGCATGAAACCAGCTTGCATCCTCATGCTGAAATCTCAACAAGTACATCCAAAAGCTCGAGCTCCTTCAGGAGTGTTAGGTCAGCTCCCGAGGTCTGGTCCCTGATGTTTGCTGTATCACTTTGTTGGAGAAAAATCCGCCACGAATTCAAGTCCTGAGCTGGAGTGTCTCTTTATAGCGATAAAGGTGGTAAGATGATGGTGCTTGTGCTTTTGCAGGTGTTGTAATACTTGTGACGATGTCAGAGAAGCATACAGGCGGCGAGGCTGGGCCTTCAAGAACCCGGATAGCATAGAGCAGTGCAAGAGGGAAGGGTTTAGCCAGAAAATGCAAGAGCAGAAGAACGAGGGCTGCCAAGTGTATGGTTTCCTAGAGGTCAACAAGGTGAGAGATGGGTTTTGCTGTGAACCTGCTGCATGGTGGTGCTGACTGTGAAAAGGCAGAATTGGGGCGTTCCTCTCCTTTTCCAGCCTTAGGTGTTCACAGGACTGTAATATAACAACCCCTGGGCTCAGCAAGGTACTTGTGCCCGTAAAGGAGTTCAGTAGGAGAGTCAGGAAAAGCAGTGGGAAGGGGCTAATGCTTTGTTTCATTGTGTGGGCTGGTAGGCAGCCTGCCGGCTGGAGAAGCTTAGCTTTTCCTACTGTCTAGTGAGTCTTTTTGCCGAGGTTTCTGGAGGAGGAGAGGCAGCTGCTTTGAGGTTAGATTGTCCCACCTGCCCTTCTGGTCTTAAAACAGAGACCACTAGTGGATGCTGGAGGTACCAGTAGCCAACACTTGCCAGCAGAGGTGCCGGAGAGAGTGAAATGTTATCCTCTTTAGAAAAACAGCGGAAGCAAGACTGTTGGAGTTGGTTGACAAAGCTGAAAATGCTCAGAGAGGTGGTTGTTGCAACTGGTGTAGGAAAACGTAGTACAAGATGTACCAGATAACTATGTGACTACCCTGTCATTTGGTGTGTTAACAAACCCAGAACACTTGGATGTGCAGGTTACGTATCCAAGTACATTCTAGAAGTCAGGCCCAGGCTAATTTTTTTAAATTTTTTTAAATTTTTGATTCAAACTCTGGGGGTTTTTTGCATCTTGGTGTACTCTTCTTGGAGACCACATTCTCTATTTCTGGAAAGTAAACCTTTTACTCATGAAGCCAGACATTGTGATTTGAGCATCATCATGGGTACCGAACCATTACAGGACCCTCTGTCACATTCAGATCCTCCAGGGCAGAGTGTGTATAATTGCTAGTAAGTGTCAGTGAGGATTGGCACCTGATATCCACATCCCTTTCAGATTCCAGGATGAAATTTTAACAGCCTTTGTCTTTTGGGGTGTTTTGGGGCTTGGGTATTTTTTTTGCAAGTTCAGTGCTTTATTTTTGTGGGTTTTGGATGCAGCTTATTTTCATGGACGTATACGTAGGATTGCTGTTTATTGTATTAAGTTTTTTTTGTTACCCTGCTCAGTCTCCCCCTCAGTTACTTTCTCCACTTCTTTTTTGTGATACGTTTTTGTATTTTCTGCAGCAGCAGTCAGTTCCCTCCCAATAGACTTAATTCTTTCTTCTTCCCATTTTTATGTCCACTGAAATAATCTACTTAGAACAGTTAATACCAACATCAGTATGTAATTATGGCTTTCCACATGACTGCCTGTGAGGAAGAGAGGAAATTCATATCTCATGAAAGTGAGGTGCTCGGTGTATATATTGTTTTAAACAAAAATGTAAAAATCTAAGCACCGCTGCGACTGATTTATTTATATAGATTCAGACCTTTTAATGAAAGATTTCTGTCTCCCACAGGTAGCTGGAAATTTCCACTTTGCACCAGGAAAAAGTTTCCAACAGTCTCATGTCCATGGTAAAGTATTTTCTTTTCCTGCTTATTGTGACCTTTAGCTTCCAAGTGTATCTGACCATTTTCTTTGAATGTCTTTGCACTGCTATCCATAATAGCGATGACACTGCTGCGGTGAGGAGGGCATTGTTGAAGTTTTGTTACAGAGGTTTAGAACCATCGTGAACAAATAGAAGTGTTTTCTGGAGGTGCTGCCACATGGGTGTGGAAGAACTTGGGAGGAGAATGTTTATGGGCAGTCTGACA
Organism: Grus americana; assembly: GCF_028858705.1. Taxonomy (NCBI): domain Eukaryota; kingdom Metazoa; phylum Chordata; class Aves; order Gruiformes; family Gruidae; genus Grus; species Grus americana. The sequence continues at coordinate 49,107 of NW_026561601.1, forward strand.
GTCTCACTGGTTCCACAGAACTGCTGCTCAAGTAAATGGTTGGAAGGGACCATTAAAGGCCATCTAGTCCAACCCCCCTGCAATGAGCAGGGACATCTGCAACTAGATCAGGTTGCTCAGAGCCCCGTCCGGACTGACCCGAGTGTTCCAGGGATGGGGCATCTGCAACTTCTCTGGCAACCTGTTCCAGTGCCTCACCGCCCTCACAGTAAAAAGTTTCTTCCTTATATCTGGTCTGAATCTACCTTCTTTTAGGTGAAAACTATTCCCCTTCATCCTATCGCAACAGGCCCTGTTAAAAAGTCTGTCCCCATCTTTCTTATAAGCCTCCTTTAAGTACTGAAAGGCCACAGTCAGGTCTCCCTGGCGCCTTCTCTTCTCCAGGCTGAACAAGCCCAACGTTCTCAGCCTTTGCTCACGGGAGAGGTGCTTCAGCCCTCAGATCATCTCCGTGGCTTCCTCTGGACCTGCTCCGACAGGTCCATGTCTGTCTTGTCCTGAAGACCCCAGAGCTGGACACAGCACTCCAGGTGGGGAGTTCTCTCTTGCTTTCCTAGTTATTCATAACACATGATTTCCCTTTTTCCTAACCTTTTTCTGGGCAGTGTTTTTCATGGCACCAAGAAACAACCAAGGAGTTTTCTCAGACCCGTGAGGAAAATGGGACATCTTGGAGCCTGGTCTTTCTTGTACATGAAG